>NC_061112.1:3696614-3749551 GCF_002878395.1 Capsicum annuum
AATATACTTAACAAAACAAATTGGATTTAAATGAATAAGCATGTAAATAAGTAATTGAAATAAAGAAATAAAGATTTATCCTAGTTCGGAACACCAATGTGGTACCTACTTCCAGTCCCCTTAGGTTTCAAAGTTTTCTTAAATCTTTTCAAAGAGAGTTGGAGTACAAGTATAGTGTACAAGTTCTGAAGCTTATTTTAATTTTCAGATGTTGTGACACAGCCTCAACTGGTATGAATAAGTTGACTCGATCTTACTCTTGCGTAAATATTGTAAACTATAAGTACAAAGCTGTATAGAGACTAAGATTGAGACACACTATGAATTTTCCTTGAAGTTGTGTGAGTACTTCGACCTTTAGTCTTTTCTTTTATACATTTCAGCTGCTTTGACTTTTTTTATTCATAGGAAACCCAAGGGATTTCTTCTCAATTAAGAATTTAAATTGATTTCTTTATTGAAGGATTGCACCATATGGTATGTCCATATCAGATATGTCCATATGTGGTGCAACTTTCTTTTCACAGCCATACATGTCCGTATTAGATATGTCCATGTAGAGGGTGTGATCCTCTTTCCTTTTTGCATTATCGTAAGGGATGTTGTAGTAATTGATTCATCAGTCATTTCCTTATATTTGGGGATTGGATAAGATCTATGATTGATGTTATTTCCAAGTTCAGCGCCAGGTTGCTTATTTCCTTTGTGAGATATTCTTGAAGATCCTATGTTGATTCCTTAGGGATCCTTTTTATGCAACTGTATCTTTAGTGTATCCTGCAAGATATTTGTTTATTAGTTTGTTGTTATTAAAACATACTATGAGAAAATGGGGCTAACAATAATGTATTTTTTATTTCTTTATTGTTTTACTAAATAATTTACTATAATTAAATGAGCAAAGAAAAAATTTAACTATACTTGCCTGCGTACATTTCATATGAATATAATAAAAGTGAAATTTTGCCATTTATAAAAGGGAATAGAAATGAGTATTGTGTATTAGTAGAACCAATCAAAAATATTTATAGAAAGTTGTGAAGAAAATTATGGGGTCTACATGAGATATCATACAACTTTGAGAAAGGATTGATATTTACAAAAAGAGGTTTGATTTTTTTGTCATTAAAATTAATGTATAAACTTCGAGGCTTATAGAATAAGAAAACAATGCACTTTTATTTTTTAAAAAGACTATTATTTGTAATTATTTTCAAATAGCGTGGATTGATGAATACATGTGATCTTTAGACATATAAAAGTTTATTATTTGTTATTGTTTTCAAATAGCGTGGATTGATGAATACATTTGATATATTTAGCAGTATAACTTTTATCGTTCTGTTGTAATAGTTATTTTATACAGATAGAAAATCTACAAATAGTAATTAATTCTACAATTTCTGTAGAAAAACTTCATTAATATAAAACAAAATTAAATTTTCACTCCATTAAAGAATAATATTGCACAAAGAGACAAATAAATTAATTCAATAAACATAGATAAATTCTAACATATCTAACATATATCTCACTACTCTACTTTATAATTGTGGAAAGATAGGCCATTTAGCTAGAGATTGTAAATTACCTAAAAATTCAAAAAATAAACAAATATCAGAAATAAAAATAGAAAATACAGAATATATGCAGATAGATTATATAGATTATGAATTAGAAAGTGAGGATAGTATATATGAAATTTCAGAAAATGAAACAGATAATGAAATAGATAATGAAATAGATGAATCAAATGACTGAAGAAGATATAAAAATAATAACAAAGGAAGAATATTTAAATGATGAAGGAACGGAACAAAAAATAATATTTGACAGTAACATATAGATTTAAGTGTAGAAAAAATATTTAAAATACCAACAATAAAAAATATTTTTACTAGGAAAAAGGACGAATATTATGTAGTATGCCAAAAGGAACATGTAATAGACTGTAGATATGCAAGAGGCAAAGCTAGTATACCACTAGTAACAAAAAGAATAATTAATAAAGAGATAAATGATATAAAAAGTAAAGGAGATCCAATAAAATATGTACACCTTGGTGGTACAGAGATATTAATAAAAGCATGTTTTAGAGAAGGAATAGATACACCAATAGAATTATATTTAGCAGATGATAGAATTATAAAACCTATAGAAAAAAGCATAATAACTGCCGTAAAAGGAAACACATAGCATTTATATAAGGGCTTAGTTATTTTGTCCTTAGAAATTTATGACAATTTTTGAAGTATAGTATACATGTAAGGAATGCATGAACTTTTATAAAATGACTATAATGTCGTCGTCGTTCCACTACTCACCACTTTATATAACACTAGTGTTGGGTGTTCCGTGCTAAGTCCGGGTTCAACCTCAAGATATAAAAATAGTATGTAATCTATCAAGTAAGTATAATTTATTCCATATTTTTAACTACATAATTAATCTAATGTTATTCAGATTAATCATATCTAAACAATTAAATTTCAGAATTATTGAAGTTTTATATTTGACCGATGCTCATAAACCTGGATTCAAACAAATATAAAAAGTTAAATTTGTAATTACTTTTTTATCTTTCGCTCTTTGTGATATTATGTTATTGAAGAGTAGTTCAAAATTTTCTGCAAACTCTTAAAAATTAAATCACTATATAAGCATATTTGTAAGATAAATGAGAATTTAGTTGTATTTTCAAATTGATATGTAATATAAAAATTATTTTCATCGAATGTTTTGAGAATATAGTATCCAATAATTAAAATTGAACTTAATCATATGTTAGATTAATTTGCTGAATAGTTACACTCCTATGTGAATCAATGCATATTTTGAGATTAATTTATTTTTACAAAATTTAGAAAAAATTAAATACTTACAACACATATATATTTACCACGTAATAACAAGGGAGGAGGGGGGGGGGGGGGGGGGGGGGAGGGATTAGAGGTTGAATTTAATTCCTACAAAACATCTTTAAAATTTTCTTATTTATCAAATTATATGAAGAAAATTAAGACTAAAGTACTAATTTTCTTATTCCTGATTTTTTTTTTATAGAAAAAAAGATACAATAAACAATTGAAATACAATGAAAAAATCAATAGTAATTTTTCATATTATGACACACCACCAAGTGCAAAGATTCATGTGGCAAGAGGGAAATACTTCATCTTTATCAGTTGCATACCATTATTTTGGAGATTAATAAATTCTCTAAAATAAATTTACAAATAAATAAATTTCAATATAAGAAATATGTACAAAAAAGAACAAGTAATCTAATAAAAAATAAGAAAGGATTTACAAAAAAAATACTATATATAATGCAATTATAAAAGTCCAAATGAAAATAATCATTAAATAATGAATGAGGACAAAAATAATAATGTGTTGAAAAACATAATAGACACATGTAACAATTCTATTGCATAAATATTTTTGTGAGGATTACCAAATCTTATCTTATTCTCTCTTATATATAAATATAATAATAATGTATATTGAGGATTTAGAGAAATTTTTTTAAAAAAAAAATCTCAAAAAAAGGAAAATAAATAAATATAAATGGAGGTCATAGAGAGGTATCATATCACTTTCTCTATGTTTCTCATTTATTATTATATATAGATTGATGATTTGACTTAATACAAATCAATCGCATTAATTATAGAGAAAGATAAAAATAATTCACAAAATATGTAGAGTTAAGAAAATAAAATAAAAAAGAGAAAAAGGATAAATGGTCTTCTTGTACATTAACTAATTGAGAGTTACGAATATGAAAGTTTTGAGAGTCATGGACATTACTAATATTTAAAAGTAGAATTTATGTAATTGAATGTATGAATTAAGGAAATGATTTTATAAAATAAACTAATAAAAAGAAATGAGAAAAAGTATTAAAAAAAAAAAAAGAAAAAGAAAAATGAGAATGGAGGCCATAGAGATGTATCACATAGGCATATATATAACCCGCTTTTACATATATATACTAGTGAATTTATTCGCGGTTCGTGCAAATTAGATTTTGTATTATTTAAAATTCTTTTTGGTTCAAGTTTAAATACTTTCAAGTGTTAACTAAAGTATATTATTACTCTTTCCATTTTAAAAAAGAATGATCTAGTTTAACTTGATATGAAATTTTTTAAAAAAAATTGAATTTTATGATTTTAAATCAAAGTTATGTCAAACGTATCAAAATATTCTTAATCTTGTGGTCTTAAACATGTCACGTGAAAAGTTGAAATTACAATGTTTTCAAAAAAGAAAAGGATCATTCTTTTTGAAACGTACTACAAAGAAAAGTGGGTTATTATTTTTTAAACTTACTAAAAAAAAAAGTAAGTCATCCTTTTTTAAACGAAGAAAGTAACACTTAGTGTGTCTTTTTAAGTATTATTGAACATTTATTTTTAGTGTATTGAATAAGTAAAATGGATGGAGCAAGTATATTTATATGCCATTGAGCTGATATGGTAAATGTCAGAATGTCATGACTTTTCACATTTTAATATTTATATGCAATGAAATTTAATTACCTTCCTTTATTCTTTTGTAAGTGTTTCTTTTGAGTTATGACTTTGTTCCTAATTAAATGTAGTTTATATCTTCAATTTTTTTTTTATCATAATCTTTCTAAGATGTCATCGAGTTTAAACATAGTAATAAATGTCAACTTGAAAAGATATAAAATTTAGTAATTAGGAATACGTTGACAAAGTTATGTTTGATTTTCCACGAGTGGATAGTTTATTAAAAAGTTGTCCAAGTAAAAAAAAAAACACTTTACTGCCACTTAAATAACAATTATTACATATTCATACTAACATAAGACAGTGTAAGGAAAATAAATAGACCACCATTAATTTGACCACTTTTAATTCCATATTAACATTAACACAATGCAGAATAACATAAGGCAATAGGAGGATAAATAAGGCAACATAAGGTAATATTAGTTCCATATTGACACAAGGCAATAGGAGAATTGATAAATATTGTAGTAATAATGCGGAATAAAATAAATAGACCACTATTAATTTGACGCAAAAATTTTAAATTTTAATTTTAATCCCTATATGAATTTAAAAAATATTATATATATATATATATATATATATATATATATATATATTTAGATATAAGTTTTGCAAACTTTTTCGTAAGAATGAATCAGTTAGTTCTAAGTTATCTTCGCAAGTGCCAAACATATAGCAGAGAATATCTCTCCTTCAATTTATTTTTAATTTTGATCATAACTATTATTTTATTCTTGTTAGTAATAAATCGATATTCTATGTTTTAAATTGTCGTCTCTATGAAAATAAAAAAGTGTGAGTTGTGGAGATAATTTTTTAAAATAAAAAATAATTCTTGATCATAGAGAGATGTAACATCACCTTATATACGTACTCAACTATTAATAAAGAATAATGAATAATTAAAATATATTTTAATTAATATGGGTAGATATCCATAAATCATTTTGTATAAATCTAAAAGGTAAGAAAATTGCAGTAATTGACCATAAACTCTCATCTATTATATTCTAAGTTTAAGTTGAGAATATTAACTTTAAATGAAGATGCAAAAGGAAAAATGAAATGAAAAGAAATAATTAGCACTAATTTTGGCAACTTTTAAATTAAATTACAAAATAAATTTCTCCTTGTTCTTCTCATAATTTGATATGAACTCCATAAATAAATTGATTTTCTCTCTAAATAAATCTTCTTGTCCTTGAAACAATTATCACCTTTCTTATAAATTTTCATCCAAAACCAACTTTTAGTTCTCAGTATATATCTCCTTATGGGATGAATTACTGTGCAATATTTTTCTCAATTTCTTTCTCCAAATAATTCTTCTTGCACCTTGAAACACTCATCACTTTTCCTATATATTTCTCAATCTATATAAATTTTTTTCATATTATATATCTTTGGAGGAGAAATTATAGTGCAGCATCTTGCCAAAAAGACTTTTATCTTTAAGAGATAAGGTTATTACATGAACTTTCTCTTTAACTTTTGTTAAAGAAATACATTTCAAAAAAAAAAAAAAGAAGATGATGATGCAAAGTTAAGGATCTCATTTTTGTTAGTCACAAATACTAAAATCTTTTTTTATATAGGCTAAAAATAAATCAGCTTTAGAAAATAAATGGTTTTGGTCTTTTCATGTTTCATTTTCTTGAATGTGTATTAAATTTAATGGCTATTTTAAATGGAAGTGATTAATAAGACATTGATTTTAAATATTTTCAGTTTCCTTTTTTTTATAAGAAAAAAATATTGATGAGAATGATAAAATTAGAGATAAACTCAAAAAAGCCACAAAAAAGATAAATTGAATTTCAGGCCACTGAGAACGCCACGTCACCGGATCTATATTGTGCTTTATTATTATATATAGATTGATATAAAAGAAGCATTTTACATTAAACACCATTTTAAATTCTATAAATGATAAAAAGAAGTATCCAATACAATAGAAAGCAATATAAATAAATGAGAAAAAATAAAGAAATTCTAACTTTGAAGAGTGCCACCTCACCTTCCTCTTTCTCTTTAATTGAGCAATGAATGTGGACATAAATTTATTGATAGAGTTATTTTATTTTATACAAATATTTTGAGGAAAATATAAGGAAAAGATCAATTTCTTTTTAAAAAATAACGATTTGAACATTATAACCAAATAACCAAATAAATATAGGCATAAAATAATAGATTAATATATATTATAATAAATAAACAATCATAGGAGGAGGAAAGTTTGAAATGTTAGATTACATGTTAAAGTATCTAATAAATAAAGTAAAATGAGGAAGAAAATATTGATTAATTAACCGTTAACCCAAAAAAATAACAAACAAAAAAGGTGAAATATTAATATTGAAGTCATTTAGCATAGTCTAAATATTCTTCTCTTGTAAGTTTTACTTAAAGAACTAAATATAACCCACTTACATAGTTATTATATAAATGAAATAAAAAAAGTAAGGGGGGCGGGGGAGAAAAAAGAACATTTTTTAAATATGGATCATTAAAAGAATTCATCATTTTTAGCTTTATTCACTATTTTTCTTCTTTTCATTAATTCATTCTAATTCTCTTGATTTTTTCCTTTTATTTTTTAATCAAAAATTTAATTTTTACATTTAAAATATTTAACCAAGCATTTTTTCTCTTAAAGATCAAAAAACAAATTTGCCTTGCCGTAGGCTTTTGTTAGATCATTTTGACAATAGATTATTTATACAAATGAATTCTTTTGAAAAGAATAAGAGAATATATATATATATATATATATATATATATATATATACTAGTTTTGGTGTACGCGCCTTGCGCGTGTTCCTCACTTTAATGAGTTCAAATATTATATTAAATAGGATATTTGTTTAAATAATAAAGATGAATATAATAATTAAATTTAATATCTTTTGAGTATGTAAGGATGAAGAATTTATTTATTAAACCTAATCTTTACCAAAAATATTTTTAAAAGTCGACCGACATTCATCTACTATGTAAATTGCAACAAAACAATACAACAGTAGAGACATCAAAATAATACAATTAAATCTAATCTTCACACAAATTTTTTTTCTCAAAGTCATCCGACACTTATCTACCGCCTGTAAACAATAACAAAATAATATGATAATAGAGATATCAAAATAATACAACTAACCTAACCTTTATATAAAAAAAATTCCTCAAAGACGACCAACATTTATCTATCACTTGTAAACTGCAACAATATAATACGATAAAAGTGATATCAAAATAATACAATTAAACTTAAATTTTACACACAAAAATTTCTCAAAGCCGATAGAGATTCATCTACGAACTGTAAACTACCACAAAATAACAAACTAATAGAGATATTATGATAATACAATTAAACCTAACATTTACCTAAACAAAATTCAAAGTCGACCCACATTCATGCAACATCTGTAAATTAAAATAAAACAAAAAGATAATAAAGAGATCAAAACAATACAATTAAACCTAACCTTTACACAAGAAATTCATCAAAGTCAACTTACATTCATCTACGACCTGTAAACTATATAAAAAATAATAAAAATCATAAAGCTTCGACTTTGATCCAACTAATTCTTGTCTGAGTAAATATTTTGGCCCTAAAGAATAATTTTGAATGAAAACAAAGAAGATATATATATACACATGTTGAATGCTATTATGCTGAAAAAATAGTGAAGAAGTTGAGGTTAGAAAATCAAACATCCATCAATCTAGACATGCAATCGAATCAAGTTAGATGAGAATCAATCATATTCTCCCAATAGGCAAACCGATTTGCTCTCTAGTTTAATGTACATCTCAATATTTATAGAAGTATTTCCTTAATAGAATCATATTTTAGGAGTATTTTTCTAATTGAACAATACAAAATATTAATTAATTCTCCTACCATATATTTTAGGAGTCCCATATATTTTAGGAAGTCTAGTAGAAAGGAAAATATTAATTAATTCTTCTACCATATATTTTAGGAGTCTCATATATTTTAGGAAGTCTAGTTAATATTATAAAAAATAATTAAATAATAAATTAAAAAAATAGTGAAAGAAAGTTTTCTCTAAAGAAAGTCTTTTAATAAAGGGTAAAAAGTTTAAATCACTTTTCTAAGAGGCTTCACACTTTTATATATATATATATGTACATACAATTTTTTTATTGATTGACATATTTTCATGTTAGATTGTGAGATGCCATAGATTTTTTTTTCTAATTATTGATACTTTGAGAAAAAAATACTTAATTAAGACGTTTAAGTATGAAAATCGAGTGATATAACATCCGAATTAGAGAGGATCAAACAAAAAGACGATTAAAAAAGTAAAGAAAAGATCCAAAAATGATGAATCATTGGTCAAAAAACTACAAGCCAATAAGTTCTATCTTATCAATAAAATAATAAGTTGAAGATATTTTCCGTTGCCCATAACATAGTATAAAACTTTGTAATAAAGTCTTGTTCTTGAAGGATACATTTCTTGGATTTAGCATAACAAACTTCTATACTTTGCCAAATGAATTAATTTGATAATCTCTCTTGATGGATCTTCCAAGACCATTATGTTAGTCTCCTAAGTCTACATTTTAATAATGACAAAAATAACAAGTGTATATTTATAGGATATTGAAGACTGCTAATGTTGGAAGTATAAGGGAAGTTGACCCCAGGAATGGAAGGACATCAAGAATGGAAGGAAATCAATTCACGATGGACGACATCCAAGTAAATCAATCACAAGATCCAGGAATGGAAGGACATCAATTCATGATCCAAAGCATCTAATTAAATCAATCAAAATGAGAACAAATGGAAGGAGAATCTCAACCCCAAAAATCACAGAAAATCAGATCAATCATGATCAAGTAAAAGAATAAAAAGGTCACAAACATAATTAGAAAGGCATCAATCTCTATGAGACCAAAAAGAACAATAGATCACGGACATATTTGATATGGACGTGAGTAAATATATGGACATATCATACTACTATATTTCTCAATCAAGGAATAAATTCAAATCCATGATTGAGAAGGAATCTCTTGGGTTTCCTTATGAAGAGTAAAATTCAAAGACTATAAAAGAGGAAGACTGAAGATAGACATGGGTTGCGCAACTTCAAGAAGAAAAATTCAAAGTGTCTCAATATTAGTCTTGTAAGGCTTTGTAATCTTTAGCTTACAATTATTATACAATGAATAGGATCGAGTCAACTTTGTGATATAAACTGAAGCTGTGTCACAAGATCCGAAGAGCAACATAAGTCTTTGGAGCTTGTTTCTCATCATTGTACTCAAAGCAAATATTGAAAGATCTAAGGAAATATTGAAACAAAAAAGGGCTGGAAGTAGGCACCACATTAATGTTCCGAACCAGGATAAATTCTCGTGTTCTTTAATTTTGAATTTAGTTATCTATTTACGTGTTTATTTTAAATCTAATCTGTTTTGTGAAGCATACTATTCTGCAGGCAAGTCGACTGTGAGAAGTGAGTAGTTGACACACAAAAAATTTTAATTCACCCTTCTTTTGAATTTCAATTGGTATTAGAGCAGGTCTCACCAACAGTGTTGCTTAATAGCAAGTGAGTAAAGATCAAATGGGAAATTATCAAATCCCCGGTGCTCTTCTCCAGGATGGCCACTCCTCCACAAGACCACCTTACTTTTTTAATGGACAATATTACTCCTACTGGAAAAATAGATTCAGAATCTTTGTCCAGTCAAATAACTTCCATGCATGGGTTATCATCAAGAAGGGTCCAAAGCCAATTCCAAGACTTAAGGAGAATCCAAAGAAAAAAGAAAAAGAATCTAGTTGTACTGACATAGAAGACCTTGAAAGCTTTTAGGTCACTAATGAATAATAAGAGGTAATTCAAACTAATGAACGTCCTATAATTTTGATTCTTTGAGCATTTAGTGGAGAAGAATACGACAAAATATCAACTTGTGAGACTACAAAAGAAATATAGAAAATTTGGAGGTAACCTATGAAGGAACCATCGAAGTTAGGAAGTCAAATATTGCTGCCCTTGTAAATGAATATGAGCTATTCAAAATGGAAGAGAATGAAAAGATTGAAAAAATGTTTGCCAGATTCAGCAAGATCGTGTGTGAACTAAAATCTCTAGGCAAGATCGTGTGCAAACTAAAATATCTAGGCATGATCTATCCACACAGCCTACAAGTCCAAAAACTGGTTCGAAGTCTTCCAAAAATATGAAAAACTAAGGTCGCCATTCTGGAAGACGGAGATCTTCACAACATGACATATGACAAACTATGAGGTAATCTCATTGCATACGAATAAAATTATATCAACAGGAACCACAAGAAGGAAAAGAAGAAGACAGTAGAATGCTGCTTTAACTGAAGAAGAGGATATTTTGGAAGATTCTAATAGTGAAGGAATGAATCTCATAAATTGTGGAGTAAGGTAAATCATGAAACAAAGATAACAAAGATCCCAAGGAACCAAGAATGATGATTCCACCAGAAATAATGATCGTTGTTATTACTGTGGAAGTCCTGATCCCTTAAAAAAAAATGTCCTGCGTTAAGAAGAAACTCATCCAGAAAAAATCAAAACTTTAGAGCCTGGAGTGATGAAGATAAAACCAAAGAAGAAGTAGAAGCCATCAATATGAGTTTCATGGCAGCAGGTGAATCTAGCGAGGTTCGCACGAGCTATAAGAAAGGAATATGGGTCATTGATAGCGGATGTTCCAGACACATGATAGAAAAGAAAAAAAAAATTCTACTCTAGAGAAAATAGATAGGGGATCAGTAAGGTTCGGTGACAATGCTAGAGGCAACATCATCGGAGTTAGCTTAGTAAAACTCAACTCATTATGCGAATTCATGAAAGTATATCTAGTAGACAACCCCTCTAACACAATCTGCTCAGCATCAGTCAGCTCTGTGATGCTGGATTTAGAGTACTTTTCAAAGCCAAAAAGTGCTCAATCAAACATGACAAAAGAGACACCTCCCTCATCGACGAACACATTAACAGTAATTATGTTTTAAATAGTCCTGCTTTTACTATCTTAGCTTACCTCACTGTGCAAGCCAATGATACTTGGTTGTGGCACAGAAAGATTGGGTATGCTAGTATGCATATCATTGAGAAATTGTCCAGACTCGAATTGGTGAAAGGTCTTCCAAAACTCAAGTTTGAAAAGGATCACATCTGTGATGCCTGCCAATTAGGTAAGCAGATCCATACACCATTCAAAGTCAAAGACATTGTCTCCACTACTAAACCTCTTTATACAATCCACATAAATCTATTTGGCCCCACCAAAACCGCAAGAATTGGTGGAAAGAGATATATTTTTGTCATAGTTAATGATTATTCATGTTTTACTTGGGTAATGTTCCTTGCTCGTAAAACTGAGGCTTTCACAAATTTTGAGATTTTTTGTAGAAAGGTACAGAAAGAAGCTGGAAACCTCATTACTTACGTTCCCAGTGATCACAGAGGAGAATTTAAAAACAAGGCATTGAGGAGTATTGTGCTCAGAACGGATACTCTCAGAACTTCTCTTCACCTCGGTCCCCTCAATAAAATGGTGTAGTGAAGGGGAAGAATCGGTCTATCCAGGAAGCTACCAGGACAATGTTATTAGAACATGATATCCCAAATTATTTTTGGGCAGAAACAATAAGCACCGCATGTCATATCATAAAGAGATTCCTGATTTGACCTATCCTAAAAAAATGTCTTATGAACTCTGGAGAGAAAAGTAGCCCACATTAGTTATTTCCACCTTTTGGCTGCAAATGTTTTATTCACAACAATGGTAAGAATAGGTTGGGAAAATTTCATCCACAAAGTGACGAAGGAATTTTTCTTGGGTACTCTCCTACCAGTCATGCCTACAGGGTCTATAATAAAAGAACTTTGTGTGTTGAGGAATCTATGCATATTGAATTTGGTAAATCTAATCACTTCTCTACAAATTTGAGTGCTGATGAAGAATAGGTGGGTAATCTACTATCTGAAGAATGTAACAACACAATCTCTGAGCCATCACAAGATAAGTCGACTACACCCTTACAAAAGTCAACTCCTAAATCAAAAACAGTAAAGCGAAGTGTTCCAAAAAAATGGAAGAACGATGCTAGACATCCAAGCGAACTTATCATCGAAATCCAGAGGATAGAGTACAAACAAGAGCATCATTGAGAAGACAAGCAAATGTCACCCCTGTCTCTCAAATTGAAACCAAATAAACCGATGAGGCTCTCAAAGATGAATCATGGGTTGAAGTTGTGAAGGAAGAACTGGACCAGTTTGAACGAAATCAAGTTTGGACTCTAGTTGAAAGACCAAGAAACTACTCAGTAATTGGAACCAAATGTGTCTACAAAAATAAATTAAATGAAGAAGGTAAAGTTATCAGAAATAAAGCCAGACTTGTAGCTTAAGGCTACTCCCAGCAGGAAGGTATTAATTATGATGAGACCTTTGACCCCGTGGTAAGGTTAGAGTAAATACTAATTTTATTAGCTTTTGCAGCATTCAAATGTTTTAAGTTATATCCAATAGAAGTAAAAAATGCTTTCTTAAATGGATTTATTCATGAGGAAGTTTTTGTAACCCCCGGATTTGAAGATCCATTATATTCAAATCATGTTTTCAACTTAACAAAAGCACTCTACAACATCAAACAAGCTCCAAAAGCTTGGTATGAGGGATTGAGTACTTTTTTACTAAATAACAATTTTCAAAGGGTAAAATTGATACAACTCTGTTCATACAAAATCTTGATTCAAATATTCTCCTTGTGCAAATTTACGTTGATGATATTATTTTTGGTAGTTCTAGCATCTTTATGTGCGAGAATTTTGCTAATTTGATGAAAGAAGAATTCGAAATGAGTCTTATGGGTGACATCATATTCTTTCTGAGATTACAAATCAAACAAACTCCCAAAGGCACTTTCATCAGTCAAGCCAAGTACACGAAAGAACTCATTAAAAAGTTCGGTATGAAAAAAGGAAAGGCCTATGGAATACCAATGAGCCTATCCACAAGCATTGATTCATACTTGTCTGGAAAATACATTGATGTAAAGATGTACCGAGGGATGATCGAATCTCTACTCTACTTGACTGCAACTCAACCAGACATTATTTTCAGTGTGCGTAAATGTGCCAGGTTTAAGTCGACTCCCAAAGAGTCTCATCTCATTGCCGTTAAATGAGTCATCCGATATCTAATAGGAGATAAAAATGATAGAAAGAGCACTAGTGGAACATATCAAATTCTTAGTGATGCCCTTATCTTATGGCATAGCAAGAAGCAAACTTTCATTGCTCTTTCAACCACTGAAGCTGAATACATAGCTGTCCGAAGTTGTGGTACTCAAATCTTATGGATTATGCATTAACTTCTTGACTTTGACTTATCTTTTGAATCTATTCCTATTATATGTGATAACACCAGTGTCATTATTTTATCTAAGTATATTGTGCATCATTCTAGGGCTAAGCATATTGATATTAAGCATCATTTTATTTGAAATAATGTAGAGAATGGTGATTTTACTCTAAAATTTGTTGACTCCACAAATAAACTAAGTGATATTTTTACAAAACCCCTGCTAGAAGAAAGATTTTGTCCCCTTAGAAAAAGGCTTGTATTCTTAGCATTAATGATTTTTAAGCCTTATTTTGGATAGTAATATGCCACGATTTTTGTTAAATAAAAAATTTGCATTTTTTTGGTACACCTCTTTTGAAAAATGAGTCATCATTAGCTCCCCTTGTACAAGAATATTTAAAAAAAATCCTATGAACGATTCTGTCAGAACATGCATAAATCCCTCACATACTTCCTGGCCAAACACTAACTCTGATAACTTCTATTCAAAAGGGGGTCCTTCACCCTCTTCAAATTATAGGTTGTAATATGATTTCACCTTTTTTACTCCTTCCAGTATCTCTATGTGTGAATTTCTTTGTCTGCATATTACCTGTGATTTTTTTTTATTATGTCAAAGGGGAAGAAAGCAGAAACATCAGAGTTTCCTACCAGTCAGGGGGAGTAGAGCAAGTCAACAGATGTTACATGGAAGTCAACTAATACTTGTACAAGTCAAGGGGAGCAATCTGACAAACAGGAAAAACAACTGATGTTTATCTTGTTTGTCATTATCAATAGGGGAGATATTTTTAGCCTCATAAGTCTATGTTTTAATAATGACAAACTAACAAGTGTATCTTTGTAGAATATTAAAAACTGCTAATATTGAAAGGATAAAGGAAGCCGGCTCCAGGAATGGAAGGACATCAATTCACGATCCACAACATCCAAGTAAATCAATCACAAGCTCCAGAAATAGAAGGACACCAAGAATGAAAGGACATCAATTCACGATCCATGACATCCAAGTAAATCAATCACAATGAGAACAAATAGAAGGAGAATGAATCCACGACATCCAAGTAAATCAATTACAATGAGAACAAATGGAAGGAGAATCTCAGACTCAGAAGTCACAAAATATCAGATCAATCATGATCAAGTAAAAGAAGAACAATGTCACAAACATATTTTGAAAGACATCAATCTCTACGAGATAAAAAAATAATATATCGCAGACATATCTACTATGGACGTGAGTAAAAGTCGTATATGGACATATCTGATATGGACATATCATACGGTTACATTCTTCAATCAAAAAGTCTATTCAAATCCTTGATTGAGAAGGAATATCTTAGGTTTCCTTATGAAGTGTAGTAGCCGAAGACTATAAAAGAGGAAGACTGAAGATGGACACGGGTTGCACAACTTCAAGAAGAAAAACTCAAAGTGTTTCAATCTTAGTCTCATAAGGCTTTGTAATCTTTAGCTTACAATTGTTATACAAAGAATAGGATTGAGTCAACTTTGTGATATAAACTGAAGTTGTGTCACAAGAGCCGAAGAGCAAAATAAGTCTTTGGAACTTATTTCTTATCATTGTACTCGAAGCCATTATTGAAAGATCTAAGAAAATATTGAAACCCACAGAGAGTGAAAGTAGGCACCCCATTGGTGTTCCGAACCAGGATAAATTCTCATGTTCTCTACTTTTGAATTTAGTTATCTATTTACGTGTTTATTTTAAATATAATCTGTTTTGTGAAGCATACTAATCTACAGGCAAGTCGACTGTGAGAAGTGAGTAGTCGACTCACAAAAAATTTCAATTCACCCTCCGTCTTGAATTTCACATTAAACTTCCTTGTTTATCTAGATAAACTTGTATCAAATTAAATTAGTTTTCTCTTTGATAAATTTTGCACCACCATCAAACTTTCTTCTTCATCTTGATAAACTTGTGTCTGACTATTATTACACAAGAAATAATTCTAAAGAATATTTCTATGATCTTTATAAAAATGATGATTACCATATTGTCACAAGAAAAAAATGTAAAAAAAAAAAAAAGATAAAAAAATACTACTAAAGAAGAAGAAGGAGAAGCAAATGAATATCCAATAACTTCATATATGATTTTGGTATTTATAGATGGAATAATCCATAAGAATTAAGCAGAATGAAGTTGAGAAGACATGTCATTTAAGTGGAGAATGCAAATAGATTAAAGTTTTTTTATAACCCATGAGATATTATTAGATATAGTAAATATGATAGAATATTTTTTGAATTAATAAACAAATTGATTAATGAAATAAGAAACAAAAAAATAAAAAAAAAAAAGAAAAAAATAATTAGAAATGGAGGCCACAGGGAGGTGCCACATCACCTCATCTATTACCTTCTTTTATATTATATGTAGCTCTGAAGATCTCCTCATCTATGACCTTCTTTTATATTATATATAGCTCTGAAGATCTCAAATTCTTATGTCCATTGTAAAGGTGGAAGAGAGGAGAGAGATGAAAACATCTAGAATAATTATTGAGTAAGTACTACCGTAAAATGGTGAAAGAGAGCAAAGAGATGAGGCTTCTAGAATTGTGTTGAATATTAGCATGAAATGATTATATTGCCCTTGGTTGTTCAATAACTCACTCTTCTATATAATATAAATAAATATAGGATATAAAATTAAAAAAATAATAATAATAAATTAGAGGGAAGATATTGCAACCTTCAGGGTGTGTTTGGTATGAAGGAAAATATTTTCCTAGAAAATGTTTTCTTGGAAAACAAGTTGATTTTTTACTTATTTTCTTATGTTTGGTTGGTGAGTGAAAAATATTTTTCAAAAAATATTTTCTAGTGTTTGGATGGTAAATGAACAAATATTTTTCAGAAAATAAATTTTAATGTTTAGTTAAAGAGTAAAAATATATTTTAGGAAAATAATTTTTAATCTCGAAATTTTATTTTTTTTTACGGTGTGAACAATATGAAGGAGGAAAAATATTTTCTAGAAAAAATAAGTTATTTTTTACTTATATTATTGTGTTCGTTATGCAAATTGGGTAAGTATATGTTTTCTAAAAGTATTTGTATATATTTAATAAAAATAATGAGAAAGAATAGGATAAAAAGGGTGGGATATGATTTTTTTTTAATTTTTCTTTTAAAAAATAAATTAAAAAATTATTTTTTTTTAGGAAAGGGGGTTGGTAGGTGGGGGTTGGGGTTGTCAAAATAGGTAGTAGGGGTGGGATAAGAAAAATATTTACCAGGAAAGATAGGGTGAGAAATGAGATTATTCGGGAGAAGTTGGGAGTTGACTCGGGGGAGGACAAGATGCGAGAAGTGAAATTACGTTGGTTCGGGCATGTGATGAGGAGGGGCTCTGATGCTCCAGTGCGGAGGTGTGAGATACTGGCTATGGATGGTTTTAGGCGGGGTAGAGGTAAACCGAAGAAATATTGGAGGGAGGTGATTAGGCATGATATGGAGTAGTTACAGCTTACGGAGGACATGACCCTTGATAGAAATATGTGGAGGACACGGATTAGGGTAGAGGGTTAGGGGGTGGGAGTGCGTCGGTAATAGTAGGGGAGCGTTTTTTTGTGTCTGGAGTTTCTTGTTCGTGATGTTGTGGCTGTAGTATTATCTTGTGGCTAACGGTGTTAGTTTATTTTGCATACCGTACTAGTTTATATGCACTTATCTTTTGTGATTGTTATACTGTTAGTTTGTTTTGCATACCGTACTAGTTTATATGCACTTATCTTTTGTGTTTGTTCTACTGTTATCAGCCCTAAGTCGGGGATCTATCGAAAATAGTCTCTCTACTTTACTTGAGGTAGTGGTATGGTCTGTGTACACTCTAACCTCCCAGACCCCACTATGTGGGTATGTTATGTTGTTGTTGGGGTAAGAAAAAAATTATAAAGTTATTTTTTAAGAAATTTAATTTTTTTTGGAGGGGAGGAGAGAGGGGTGGGGGGGGGGGGGAGGAGGAGGTTGGTTGGTTGGGGGGGGGGGGGGGAGGGGTTAAGAAAAAAAGTTTGAATTCTCTTGAAAAATTTAATTTTTTTTTAGGGAGTAGGAGTTTGAGTTTTGGGGTAAGGATAAGATAAGAAAAAATGTGAAATATATTTTTTGAATGGGGGTAGTATGGGTAGAGGTCGGGCAGGGGAATGAGGGTGGGTAAGGAGAAAAAAGAAAAAAAAATTAAAAATATTAATTTTTTATAGGGGGAGGGAGTTGGTTGGGATTTGACGGAGGGGTGGGGGGGGGGGGAAAGGTAGTATTTTAAAAAAAAAATAAATTTTTGTGGGGGGGGGGGGGGGGGGGGGGGGGAGGTTACGTGTTTCGATTTTGGGTAGGGGATGAGGTAAGAAAAAATTTAAAATGTTTAAAAAAGTTCAATTTATTTTGAATGGGGTAGGGGTGGGGGTGGGGGTGGGGGTGGGGGATTGGGGATCGGAGTAGATGAGTGATTTTGAGAATTGTATGAACATTTCAACTTATGAGTAAGGTTGAAAGAAGGTTTTCAAAAATATTTTCATTATTTTTTGAAGAAAAGTCATTTTCCTTAGATTTGAGAAAAATAAGTTGATTTGAAAAAACATTTTCCAAAATACTTAAGCCAACCAAACATGAGAAAATTGAAAAACATTTTTTCCTTCATACCAAACACACCCTCAATTTTTCCTCAATAGTCAGGCAAAGATAGTAGTAGTAGCCAGTTAGGAAGTCCACAGAATGCATGTATAGGACCTTGTGGTAATTGCAAAAGACATATACATAAGGCACAATTATCATTAGATATTTTGAGCTATTTGCCCCAAAATTTATTACTTTCCCAGTGCCCGCACCGACACAAGTTCATTCTGATCAAAGTAGTACCGTTTTTAGGTGAGAAAGATGAAACAGTAGAATCTAGGATCAAATGATCTGGTCCCGACATAAAAAAATAATGAGTTTGATTTTGGTATCACAGTTATGAAATAGGTCTCGGATCTAATTCAATTTCAAAAATTAACTTATAAATCAAAATTGTTAAAAATTATATAAGATGATCAAATGAACTTATCCCACTGACGTTAGATCCTCAAGATGTCCCTTAATCACTCACATCCATTATACATGAAGATAAAAGGGACTTGGATGATAAGTATTCTTCACCTTCAATTTTGAGATTGTAAGTTTGAGGCATCAAAAACGTAAGAGCTCTTAGCCCTAGAGAAGATTTATTTTAAAATAGTCAACCTTGACAAGACACTATCACACACAATCGCCATACCTTCATTTTTGATGTAGTGCCACTTCTACCTATCATTTTGATTCTGCTTACATTTGGGTTCTTACTTTTATCTGTTTTCTTATTAAAAAGGGAATGAGGGAAATTTTTATTTACTTATTATCTTTGTTTCTGAAGAATATATTAGAAATAAAATAATTAGTAAATATATTAGAAATAAAATAATAAGTACTATAACATATGTAATTATTCTTAAACAGTTCAAATGAATTCCTAATGATTCTATTACATGACATTTGAAAAATTTTATGGTGGTTGAGGCATAAATATGACTTGGTATGTGAGGGATTACTTTTTTAAAAGAAAATATATGTGTTTCATCTCTTTTACTGCTCGGATTCTTTTTTGTTATTTCTCTCTTCCCTCTTTTTGTTCATCAGTCGTTTTTCTCCATTTCTGTTCTTTAGTTCTTCTATCGACTATTTTTTCTTACACCAACTTTATTTGAAAATTTTTTGGATCCTATTTTTTATATCATGAATATATTTATATTCTTCATTTGATAATTAGCATGTATATATTATTTAAAAAAAAAAATCACTATACTAAGGCGGGGAGGAGAAAATAGAAGATGAGAAATCAAATTCTCACTAATATGATGAAAAGTTGAGTTATCAATCAATTTGCTATTAAATTACTCATTTGAGGTGTATATAACTCTTCATGGATAAGTTTTTTCACTCATCTAATTAAGTTTGCTAGTCTTTTGTATAATTTAATAAACCACATCCAGACAATAAAACTTAGATTCTTTTAATTTCTTGATTTTATTTTAATTTAATGTGAAGTATACTACAATAAATTAATCTGTTCATGAAATATGAGGCAACTATCACACTATTCCACACAATCGTATCTAATTTAGTTTAGTATGGGTATTTACATTAAAAAAACTAAAAACTGTAACGCTAAACAGGAAAAAGGAAAAATAATATGATGCATAGAAACTTTAGCTTTTTGAAAAAAAAATTTTTTTACCATGTACTTCCTCTATTCTAAAATAAATGAATTTTAGAGATATTTTTTAATGTCCAAAATAAATGAATTCTTCATTTTTCAAGAGTTACGTTTAAAATTTCTTTCAATTTTACCCTTTCATTTAATGAGTTTCTTAAGTATTTCACATTTTTTAGGAAAATAATTTAAAAACAAATAAGACTTTATAATAGAAAGTAACCTATAATTTATGTTCTAAAAGATTTTTTTAAGAAGTATGTCATACCCTAACAATTTAATTATTTCAAGGAAGTATAAGAAGACATTATTTTCTTTTACCAACTAAAAACCAAAGAGACATAATTAAATTGGGATTGAGAAAGCATACCTTGTACACTGCATGATAACCACGCAAGGGCTACTGAATTCAAGCTGAAACCTTAACAAATGCCATAGGATATTACTCTCATCGTTATTAAATAAGTGTTTTTTTGTCGTTTAATTTTATTTTATTTTTAAAAAAGTGTTTGATATGTCTTTAAGAATAAATTGGTTGTATTCTTCCAATTTTACTCTTATTTAGATAAAATCTAATCAATTTCAACTTAAAAAGAGATATTTAATAAGAGATAAGTTGGTAAAGTTCTCTATGTTAGCCCATTTGGCTATGAGAATTTTTTTCGAAATTTTTTCTTTCACTTTATTTCAAATTCAACTCCAAGTTGATATTTAACCATGTGAATTTTAAATAACTTGAAGTTGTATTTGAAAAAGTGAAAACAAGTAAAAATTATTTTAGAACTTGTTTTCAGTTTTTTCAGTCTCACTTCTCTCACAAAAATTCAAAAATAACTCCAATTGCATTCATGATTAGCTCCAACTCTAACTACAAAAAACTTTTGATTTTCGTGGTAAAACGTCTATCTAGTTTATATTTTCTATGGGACAATGATATTTTTTACTCTCTTCTTCCTTCTCTTCTCCTTTCTCTTTTTCTCCTTCTATGTTCCTCTGAATTTTTAATCGAAATAAGTCATTATTTAAATCAGTACAAAAATTATGTATTTTTTTGAAAATTTTTAAAACTAAAATAAATGTACTTCACAGTAGCATATTAGATATTATTTTATTTTACAAAAATTGATGGTTAACGACGTTAAAAGAGAAATTCGTTATCGTGGGTAACATTTTATTCATAATACATAAATCTCAATACGACTCTCTGCCAAATTCTGCCATGTACACCCACTGACTGAGCATGTTATAAAGTTGTAATGCTGAATAACAACTTAGAGCTAAAATATTACTGGCAGTAATGACTCTAAAGATTACATTTTGACATTTAAACGTGACTTACAAATGGGAATATTTTCATAAAATGGAGTTAATATAAAAATATTCATTTAAAGTTTTACATTATATATGTCACGATAAAAAAATGAGATCATAATGACACTTATCGAGACCCAACCTTGATAAGTACGCCAATCACTCAAAAATAAAAAAATGAAAACAATAATAACATGATACAAGGCAAGACTTCTAAAGCAAAGTTAGACCTTAATATATATATAAATACAGAAGTCAGAACAAATACATAACCATCCCAAAACCTAATGTCATAAGTATAAAAGCATATAATACATAACAGAATCTGAGAATACAAAGTCTGTCTCTGGAACTAAAATAAAGATATAATAGTAGATAGGATAAGGCCAGTAGTCAACTCTGATAAATCTAAAGTGGCCAATACCTCGAAATCACCAAATTCTCATGCATGAACTCAGCCATCGTTGTACTCGTACTAGGATATGCACCAAAAAGGTACAGTAGGAATCCATAAATTCTACTTGTACTATATAGGAATAAGTGAAGAAAATACTATAGCACACAACTTTCAAGAAGAAAAGTTTTCCAATGGTAACTCACACTGCCTTCACTAATAGTTCATATATATATATATATATATTATTAAAAAATTAAGTTGTCATGACCCGAAGCTATCCCCTAGCCGCGATAACGTTGCTTACGCTAACAAGTGATCACAAGCTAACCCATGAGCTGGCACCTTCTGTAAGCACTGAATATATAGTAACAGAATACATGAGTGGAAAATAAACTGACGTAGTACTAAAACCTGAATATTGCAAAACGCATCAAAGTATGTCTGATCAATTGATAAAATACTAGAAACCAACTGTTTAACCAAAATGTCTATCAATACTGAAGTAACTGACTGACTATCTAACTGATTGTCTGAACGTCTAAAAGCCTCTAAATTGACTGAGGAGTTGATGAGACAGACCCCCTAACTAACTCCGACTGACTGTATAAAATGAAATACTGAAATAACTGAATAATCATAATATGTCCTCGATGGATGAGGACTCACCACTACGACTGTTGGATTACGCTGAGCTGTCTAGCTGCGAATGTGAAGTTGTGCGTCCGAACCTATGATATAAGACATCATAACGCAAAGAAAAGTATGAGATTAGTACTTTGAATGTACTGGTATATGAGATAAGGTCCAGATAAAATGCATAGGGTATTGTGCACATCAGATAAGGACTAACTGAACAACATAAAATAACTGAGCATGAATGCATGAAAAATGTGATATCTGAGAGTGCAAAACCAAGCATATACATATTTCTGAAATTATCTAAAATCTGAACATAACTAAATAACTGTAAATATGTATGCTTTGGTCAAGCAAACCTAAACTGAATATACACAGAATATTGTACTGAGGCTGTGGGAGGTATCATCTAACTGACATACCTCAATCTGAGCTAATTGGGTCCAACCTGTAATCCCAGTTGGTGGGGTGTTAGTACCGTGCCATGGGTATTAACACTGGCTGTGTGGATCCGCTAAACTGGTATCCAGAAGGACTAATGAGTCACCCTCAACTGGTAGGTGCTCTAATGAGATATATGTCACCCTCAACTGATAGGTAAACACTTTGTTAACCCTCAACTGACATGTATAAATCTCTAACCTATGATGGATATATAGTTTTGGAACTCGGGGACTGCTACTAAGGGTCACACCCCCTACTGACAGGTGAGCCCTCATCCTTGGGTTTGCTCGGTGCTAAATCCTACTCCCAACTAAACTGACACTGGAACTGAAAATAGACTAATTTTAACTGAACATTATTTCACGCTTGATAGTGCTCATTATGATCATAATAACTGAATAAATAGGAATAGTCATGGTTTAACTAAATCATACGTGAAAATCTGAAAATCATATAAAACACGTTGGTATCGGGTGTTCATAACCCACTAGCACTGAATAATCACTGAATCTAATAACAAGCTTAAAACTATAGTAAAGGATCGTGGTTCAAAACCTATAAGCATAGACATTTCATCAAACATGTGGGGATCATAAATTTAACATGAGAATGCTTGCTAAGAATCATAATTTAGGATTCACCATAAAATTCACTTGAATAAAGCATGAGAAACTCAAATTCATAGCATGAGGAATTTAAAATTTTGCATGGGATGATACGAGGACTGAATTGCATTTAAATTACCACAGAAATATGAATTAAACCCATCTTAAGCAATACAAAATACAATAATGATAGAAAAATTCAATCTTTAATCGAAAAGAGGGTTTTAGGGCTCTATGGGTGAAAGAAACGCATGAAGGAACATCCCACATACCTTAAACCTTTAACTTGAAAGAGAAACACCAATCTTGATGATTTCTTGAAGGTTCTTAATCTTGGGGAACTTGAATTCTTGATTTCTTGGGCAGAAAGAAATTGAATTTGTGTTCTTGGGGAAAGGAAATGTCTTTCTTGGGAGGAAAATTAGAGAAGAAAGGTAAAATTATACCCTAATTAATGCCTAAATCATGTTATGAACGATTGGGTTGAGGGGGAAAAGACCTAATTGCCCCTCAGGCATTTAAATTCAAAACTGGATGTGATAGGTTTATCGTGACGTGGTCTAATCATGATCATTAAATTCCCTCACCATGACGCGATGAACATAAGAAGAGAATTATTTCTGTGATGCAGCCTTATCGCGGTAACCCTCTGGTTTCATGATCCAAACATGACCCAAACCCCATCCAAAAAATCCAAAACTTCTCCGTGACATACTCTTTACACCTTTGAACATAAATTAACTCAAAAACCAATATCTCAAGGTCGGGAAGACCAAATTAAAATCCTCAAAGTTTAGAGGCCTTAAAAATGACTAAGTCCCCAACACAATGAAATTTTTAAGCCTTAATCCCTTTATGCATGCAACTAGAAGATGAACTGATCTAAGAATAGTACGGGGTATTACAAATATCCCCTTGGGAACATACGTCCTCAAATGAGACTGGTTAGACTTAGAGTACTATACTAAAGAAACTGTGATCACATACTGAACATGCATAACTGGGAACATGAATACACAACTGAGTTTGAAGCATGATACATGAACTGAACTGGATTTGTGAATGCATGAAATGACATGAGAATGATTATCTAGCTGGAATTGAGAATGGGAAAGAGTCAATCTAAGGAGAACTGTTACCTCAAGTTGAGTCTGAGTTTACTGAGAAAAGATGAGGGTACTTAGTATGCATATCTGCTTCTGCTTCTTAAGCAGCTCCCTCAACGGACTGATTCCGCCATAGAACTTTAACCAAGGGAAATTCTTTGTTCCTTAGTCTACGAATCTGACGATCTAGTATCTCAACTAAAACTTTTTTGAAATAAAGGCTATCCTGAACACTTGTACTTTCTAAAGAAATAACAACAGCTGAATCGCTAATACATTTCTTTAGCAAAGAAACATAAAACATCGGATGCATAGTTACTAAATCTGCAGGAAACCCTAGCTCATAAGCTACCTTTCCAAAATGGTTCAAAATTTTATAAGGACCAACATAGTGGGGACTAAGCTTCCCCTTCTTCCAACTCTCTTTACTCCCTTCATGGGCAATATTTTCAAATAGACTAAGTTACTAATATCAAACTCAAGGTCTCTCCTCCTCACATCTACATAAGATTTCTGGTGACTTTAGGCTATCTTCAGCCTCCCCGAATCAACTAAACTTTCTCCGTCGCCTCAAACACTAAATCTAGCCCTATCAAATCAGCCTCACCTGCTTCAAACTAACCAATATGAGACCTACATCTCCTCCCATAGAGAGCCTCAAAAATAGCCATTTGAATACTAGTGTGATAGCTATTATTGTAGGCAAACTCAATAAATGGTAAGTGGTCATCCTAACTTCTTTTAAAATCAATAACACATGCTCTTAACATATCTTCTAAGGTCTGAATGGTCTTTTCTACCTGACCATCTGTCTGAGGATGAAAAGCTATACTGAGATGAACTTGGGGACCAAGACCCTTCTGAAAAGCCTTCCAAAAGTAAGAGGTAAACTGTGTACCCTATCTGATATGATAGATAATGGAACTCCATGAAACTTAACCAACTCTCTGATATAAATCCTGGCATAATTCGTAGTTGAATGTGAAGTATGAACTGGCAAAAATGAGTTGATTTGGTTATTCTATCTATAATGACCCATATTGAATCATACTGACGATGCGTACGAGGTAATCCTGTCACAAATTCCATGTTCACCACTTCCCACTTCTAAGTGGGGATACTGAACTCCTGTAATGTACCACTAGGCCTCTGGTGCTCAACTTTAACCTAATGATAATTTGAACACTTAGCCACAAACTCTATAATATCCTTCTTCATACCATTCCACCAATATATTTTCCACAATTCACGGTACATATTAGTGGCTCCTGGATGAATGGAATATCGTGCACCATATGTTTCTGCCAAAATCTGCTACTTCAAACCATCAACATATGGAATACACAACCTGCCCTGACAATGAAGCAACTATCTCTCCCTTGGGAGAAAACCTCTACTTTCTGATCTCTGGTTGACTAATTCAATCTAACCAAACTGGGATCCCTATCTTGCTTTTCTTTTATTTAGCAACCAAAAAAAATTTTGAACCTATCTGAACCCATATAATACCTTCATCTAAATCATCAAATTGGACACTTAATCAAGCAAGCTGATGAACTTCCCTAACTAATTTCTTATTATTATCCCCAGCATGAGCAACACTACCCATAGATAATCTACTAAGGGCATCTGATACTATATTGGCCTTACGCAGATGATACAACACACTCATATCATAATTTTTTAACAACTCAAGCTGCCTTCTCTGAAAAAGATTTAAATTTTTCTATGAGAATACATACTGCAAACTTTTGTGATCCGTGAACACATCAGCATGAATCCCATAAAGATAATGCCTTTAAATTTTTAAGGTAAGAACAAGAACTGCTAACTCAAGATCATGGGTAGGATAATTCTTTTCATCAGGTTTAAACTTTCTAGAGGCATAGGCAATGACCTTACCTCTCCGCATCAATACACAACCAAGACCAACTCTAGAAGCATCACAGTAAACTACAAACCCATCTGAACCATCTGGCAAAGTCAATACTGGGGATAAAGTCAGTCGAGTCTTCAACTGCTAAAAAATTTTCTCACATGAATCTGACGACTGAAATTTGACTTTATTCTGAGTCAATAGAGACATGAGGGATGCAATAGAAGAAAATCCTTCAACAAACTGTGTATAATAGCCAGCCAAACCCAAGAAATTCCTAATATCTGATGGAGAGATGGGTCTGGGCCAGTTTCTCACTACTTTGATATTTTAAGGGTCAACTCAAATAACATCACCGAAAATAATATGGCCAAGAAAATCTACCGATCTTGGCCAAAACTCACACTAAATTTGGAGAGCAACTACAATTTTGAGATGGTCTGCATGATTATTTTTACTACGGGAATAAACAAGAATATTATCAATGAAGACTATGACGAACATGTCTAAGTACTACTTAAACACTCTGTTCATCAAGTCCATGAAAGCTGCAGGGGCATTCGTTAGTCCAAAAGACATCACTAGGAATTCGAAGTGACCATACTGAGTTTTTAAAGCTATTTTTGGAATGTCATATTCTCTGAGTCTGAGTTGATGATAGCCGAATCTGAGGTCTATCTTAGAGAAGTAACTGGCACCCAGAAGTTGGTTGAACAAGTTATCAATCCATGAGATTTGATATTTATTCTTGACCATGACTTTGTTTAACCGATGGTAATTGATGCACATTCTGAGAGAACCATCTTTCTTACACACGAATAAGACTGGAGCGCCACATGGGGAAACACTGGGCCTGATGAATCCTTTATCTAAGAGATCTTTCAATTCCCTAAGCTCAACTGGATCTATTTTGTAGGGTAGAATCGAGATAAGCTAGGTATCTAGAAGGAGATCTATTCCAAAGTCAATTTTCCTTTCAAGAGGAACTCCGAGAAGGTCCTCAGGGAATACATCTGGAAATTCCCATACTATTGAAATTGACTCAAGACTTGGAGTCTCAGAATTAGAGTCCTTTACTCGAACAAGATGGTAAACACACTCTTTAGATATCATTTTTCTTGCCTTAAGATAAGAAACGATCTGAACCCTAAGCACAGAGGTACTACCCCTCCATTCATTGACTGATTCATTGGGAAACTAAAACTAAACAACTCTATTTGTATAATCAACTGAGGCATAGAATGAGTGGAGCTAATTCATGCCGATAATAATATCAAAATCAGTCATCTCTAACTCTACATGATTAACTGAGGTGATTTTCTGAGATACGGTGATCGAGTAATTTCTGTAAACTCATCTGGCTATAATAAATTTACCCACTGGGGTAGAAACTAAGAAAGGTTCTGCTAAAGATTCGGGACTGACACCAAAATCGACTGCTACCTAAGGGGTTACAAAAGAGAGTGAAGCTTTGGGGTCTAATAAAGCATAAACATAAAGATAAAAGACCTTTAACATACCCGTAACACATTAGAAGAACTTTCCTAATCATGACAGGTCTGGAGAGCATACAATCTGTTCTGACACTTCCTACTGGTTGTGCTGGAAGCGGCACCCTGCTAAGTCGGGCGACTAGCTAGAACTGGAGGATGGTTGGACTGACCCTGCTGACCAACTTTTGGGAAATATATAACTCTATGGCCTGGCTTGCCACATCCAAAATACACATCACTGCCAGCTCTAAACATACCCTGATATTGCCTACCATATTTCTCACAGAGTAGGTTAGTACGACTACTATTCACACTACCCTGAAACTTAGAGCTTGGCGTCTTATCCCGACTATCTTTTCTGAACTTAGGCACTGGCGCACTAGTTGAAGATGGAGCTGGGGCTGAGAATTTCTGATAAAACTAAGAATGGTTACCATCTTTTGACCTTGGATGAGAAAAGTTAAAACTACCTTTTTTGGCCCTCTTATTCTCTCTTTCTTTCTCCTTATGTTTCTCTTCCTCAATCTATTGAGCATCAACTATAAGTTTGGATAAGTCCATATCCTTAATCAATATTGTGGTCCTACACTCCTTAAACACACTATCAGCTACACTAGACATGAACTTACTCATTCTAGTCCTATTGTCTGCAACAATATTAGAAGCATACCTCGCCAACTAAGTAAACTTAAGAAAGTACTCCTTCACACTCATGCTGACCTACTTTAAATTAATGAACTCCTGAGTATTAGCATCCCTCAACTCTAATGGGAAAAAACTATCTAGAAAAGTCATGGCAAATTCCTCCCACTCAACAGGCCCTGCATCAATACCACAGTCTTTCTTCCACTGCTTAAACCAAGTATGAGCTATATCCTGTAACTAATATGAAGCCAACTTTGCAATCTTACTCGAAGTGATGCCTATAATATTTGTCACCTTCTAAACCATATCAAGAAATTCCTACAGATCCTCTTCAGAATTGGATCCTAAAAATAAAGGGGGATTCATTCGGGTGAAATCCTGAATCCTAGTTGTAGCTGTATTTACCACTGGGTTGGCTGGGACAACAGATCGCTAGTTGTTCTAAGATGCTACTGAATAAGCTAAGGTAGTGAAAACAGCTCTAAACTAGGCATGAGAGACATTCTCGTTCAAGGTATCTTCCTGAATAAGCGGAGGTACGGGCTGGTCCCCATCCCTTCTTCTGTTCTTTTTTCTGGGAGGCATAGTCTGTAGATGTAATGAAGGATGAGTTAGAAAAATAGTTTAAATAGAGATCATGCTCATTTGCACGACATAAATACTGAAATAAGGGAAATTGTTTTCTAAAATATCTCGTAGCCTCTTGGCCATAAGTGTGGCTTGCTTTACACCAATGCACAAGACTCTACTCAATGCAGTTTTTAGACACCCTAGGACACTGTAAAACCTGGCTTTGATACTAAGTTTTGTCACAACCCGAGGCTACCCCTTAGACATGAAAACGGTGCTTATGGTCACAAGTGACCATAAGCGAACCCATGAGCTGGTACCTACTGTGAGCATGAATAGATAGTAACAAAATACATGAGCAAAAAATAAACTAACATACTAGAAACCAATTGTTTAACCATAAAGTCTATCACTACTGAAGCAACTAACTGACTATTTAACTGATTATCTGAACGTCTGAAAGCCTCTAAACTAACTGAAGAGTTGATGGGATAGACCCCTAAACTAACTCCGACTAACTGTATAAAATGAATTACTGAAATAAATGAATAATCATAATATGTCCTCGATAGCTAAGGACTCATCACTACAGCTACTAGATTATACTGAGCTGTCTAACTGCGGTTGGGAAACTATACATCCGAACCTATGATATATGACATCACAGAGCAAAGAAAAGTATGCGGTCAGTACTTTGAATGCACTGGTATATGAGATGAGGTCTGGCTGAAATGCATGGAGTACTGTGCACATGAGATAAGGACTAACTGAAAAATACGAAATAACTGAGCATGAATGCATGAAAACTATGATATTTGAGAGTGCAAGACCAAGCATATATATTTTTCTAAAATAATCTGAAATCTGTATAACTGAATAACTATAAATCTGTATGCTTTGGTCAAGCAAACCTAAACTGAATATAAACTAAATACTATACTGATAATGTGGGAGGTATCATCTAACCGACATGCCATAATCTGAGCTAATTGGGGTCCAACCTGTAACCACAATTGGAAAGGTGTTAGTATCGTGCCATGGGTACTAACACTGGCTGTATAAATCCACTAAACTGGTGTTCCGAAGGACTAATGAGTCACCCTCAACTGGCAGGTGCTCTAATGAGATATGTGTCACTCTCAACTGGTAGGAAAACACTTTGTCAACCCTCAACTGGAAGGTAGACATCTCTAACCTACGCTGGCTACATGGTTCTGAAAATTAGGGACTGCTACTAAGGGTCACACCCTCTAAAGGAAGGTGAGCCCCCATCCCTGGGTTCGCTCGATGCTAAATCCCACTCCCAACTGAACTGACACTGGAATTGAAACTGGACTGATTTAATTGAGCATTATTTCATGACTGATAGTGCTCATTATGATCATAATAACTGAATAAATAGGAATAATCATGGCTTAACTGAATTATACTTAAAAATCTAAAAATCATGTAAAATGCTCAGGTATCGGGTGTTCATAACCTACCAGCACTGAATAACCACTGAATGTAACAACAAGTTTAAAACTGTAGTAAAGGATCACTGTTCAAAACCCAAAAGCATAGACATATCATCAAACATGTGGGGATCATGAATTTAACATGGGAATACTTGCTAAGAATCATAAATTTAGGATTTATCATAAAATTCACTTGAATACAACATGGAAAACTCAAATTCATAGCATGAGGAATTCAAAATCTTCCATGGGTTCGTACAAGGACTAAATTGTATTTAAATTACCATGAAAACATGAATTAAACCCATCTTAAGCAATACAAAATACAATAATGATAAAAAAAATTCAATCTTTAATCGAAAAGAGGGTTTTTGGTCTCCATGGGTGAAAGAAACCCATGAATGAACATCCCACATACCTTAAACCTTTAACTTGAAAGAGAAACACCAATCTTGATGACTTCTTGAAGGTTCTTGAACTTGGAGAACTTGAATTGTTGATTTCTTAGGGAGAAAGGAATTGAATTTGTGTTCTTGGAGAAAGGGAATAGCTTTCTTGGGAGGAAAATTAGAGAAAAAGGGTAAAACTATACCCTAACTGATGTCCAAATTGTGTTATGAACAATTAGGTTGAGGAAGAAAACACCCAATTGCCCCTCAGAAATTAAAATTCAAAACTAGACGCGACAGGCTTACCGCGATGTGGTCTAATTGTGATTGTTGAATTTTCTCACCGCGACGCGGTGAACATGAGAACGAGATTATTGCTTCGACGCGGCCTTATCGCGGTAACCCTCTAGTTTCATGATCCAAACATAACCTAAATCCCATTCAAAAATTCAAAACTTCTCCGAGATATGCTTCTTACACCCCTGAACATGAATTAACTCAAAAACCAATATCTTGGGGTCAGGAAGACCAAATTAAAATCCTCAAAGTTTAGAGGCCTTAAAAGGGATTAAGTCCCCAACACATAGTGAAATTTTTAGGCCTTAAGCCCCTTATGCATGGAACTAGAAGCTTAACTGAGCTAAGAATAGAACAGAGTATTACACAAGCATACACAAAAATATATATAGAAGCTAAATACATGACAAGTAACACATATAAACAACACATAATGTGCAAATGCAATGCAAAACAATGAATGATGAAGTAAATGGTTAAAAGTCATTGTATAACTTTTTGTATACCTCTATCAAGCCTCAATTTTCCCAAAATAGGACCCATGAGGGATTCGCAACCCATAGACTATCTCAATTTTCCACCAAGTTTAATCTTATGTATCAATCTATCCTACTGGTACATCCCTCAGTCTAGGCATTTTTAAAAGTGTTTTTTTTTCAAAAATTAATGTTTCTAAATGGTACTGATATCTCATGAATGTGTATCTATGTAATAAGGATATAATTCTCTCAATCAAATAGTTTGAAGATATCCAATCCATTTAATAAGTAGATAAGTAAGATCGAAAATCAACTCAATATGTCAATAATTCATGATATCAGTTCTACTTGGCATCATTATAATAAACATGTATGTAATACATCATTAATATCATATCAACCCATAACTCAGGCATTTATATCATGATAAAGGCAAACAATGCTCAATAAGGCCTATAATATTTATTCAATCTCCAGTACGGGAATCACCTCAAGAAATAAGGTAGTCAAAGGCACAAATAAAGCCCCCACATGGGCAATACGCAAAATGTAATATCATAAGCTGACAACAAACGAAAATTAAGCCCCACAAGGGCATCATTCAATATATAATAACTCAAAAATCATATTTCATAGTTATTTTCCCCAATCCATAGTATGCTTTACTTATTCATTAACTACCTAGTAAGTCCAAATAAATTTAAGTCATAGCCTACCTCGAAACGATGAAATTAAAGTCCTTTAATATGGAGTCTTTCCCTTTCGAACAATTTCAGAGTCAACTACAACATTCAAGTATAACATCTACGTATTAAAATAAAGCTAACGATACCCATATTATACATATTTCAGTTGAGTTCAAAAATGAAAAGAGTAAAACTATAATTTATTTTAGAAATACATTTCCCATGGTTAAAGTAATCTATAGTTGAAAACCCACACGACAACAAGTTAAAAATGAGGTCAAATTACCATGTTAAAACCAAGATTAAAGAGTGTTTTGGTGATTTAAATCAATGTAAAGTAATGAATTAAGGTTTTGGAGGCTACCGATGCTTAAATGGTGATGAAAATCCTAAGAATTACCCAAACCCAAAGCTCAATGTCCAAAAGTAAACAAATAGAGAAATGGGGTATGTATATTGCGATTGCCTCTTAGGTGGCTAAATAGTCATTTAAGTGGTACTGCTAAAGAAGAGCTAGGCCGCTAAAGTGCCTACAACTTAAGCGAAATCTGGCCGCTAAAGTGGCTACCGCTTAAGCGGTCCTTTACTTCTTAAGTAGTTGCACCAAATATCAGTAAGTATTGATTTTGGTGCAAGCCAAAAATGTTCCGAACGGACCAGTGAAATTTGATTGAGATCCCACAAAAACAAATCATATATGCTACCAGGATAATTTTGATGCTTCGAACTCAATGGAAATGTTGAATTTTTTTTTTAAAATCATTCTCAATAAATTAACCTCTAGGACCCCCTTATGGCATACTTCACTAGTTTTTCAAATAGAGGGAGGGTCGAAGTACAAACTAAAGGCTCTGAGAATGAATCACCCTGCTACTAATTCGAATTAGACATTTCGGATGGAATATACAAATTGCTATCTGACACTTAGAACATAAAATGTTTACCAAATTCAACTACGAAACTTCTAAAGCTCCTATACTCCTCAAACACTTCCAAAACTCTTCTGAAGGCATTGGGTACCGTGCCAACTATCCTCACACTCCAAAATCAACATATAGCCACTATGGAAAAGGGAAAATAGTCAAAACACATCAAAAGTAAAATTTCACAAATCATGTCATTATAGCATCCACCACTAAGACTCTAGTTTGTTCTCAAACTAAAAGGCAAGAAAATACTTGAATAGGTAAAGAGCTTAGAATAACTACTACACATGTTGAACTAAGCCTCCTAAGTAACCTCTATAATAGGATGGCATCTCCTCTAAACCTTAAACATAGAAATATCTCTAGAACACAACTATCCAATATCTCTAGCTAAAATAGATATTGGCTCGTCCACAAAGGTCAACCTCTCTTCCAATTCAACCGAGTCACAATAAATCATGCGAGACTCATCTGAAATATAATGCCAAAGTATAGATATATGAAAAACTAAATGAACAATTGAAAAATATGTAGGTAAGGCTAACTCATAAGAAACCTACCCAACTATCTAAAGAATCTCAAATGGGTCGATATACTTGGGGTAAGATTGCCCCTCTTTTTGAACTTCACCATGCCCTTCATGGGTGGCACATGAAGGAAGAATTGATCACCTATATCAAAATTCAAGGCATGAAGTATGTAGTCTACAAAACTCTTTTGCATACTCTGAGCTACCCGAAGTCTATCCTGAATTACCCAAACTCTATCCAAAGACTCATGAAGCAGGTCTGCATACGTAGTCTAACCTCTAAAGTCTCATACCAACTAATAGAAGATAGAAAATTCCTACCATACAAAGCCTTGAAAGGTGCCATCTCAATACTTTAATGGTAGTTATTATTATAATCAAACTCTGCTAGGACTAAAGTTGCTCCCAGAAGCCCCCAGAGTCCATAACACAAGGGCAGAGCATATCCTCCAAAACCTGAATAGTCCGCTCCAACTGGCAGTCATTCTGGGGGTAGAAGACAATGCTAAGGTCAATCTGAATATCAAAATTCTTATAGAATATCTTACAGAAGCTAGAAGTTAACACTGAGCCTCTATCTAAAATAATAGACATGGGTACTCCATGAAGAAGAACTATCTCACGAATATAGATATGAGCCAACCTCTCGGCACTGAAGAAAATTTAAATAGGTATTAAATGGGACGATTTAGTTAACCAATATACAATGACCTAAATATTATCAGAACCATGATTAGTATAAGACAACTCACTCATAAAATCCATAGTGATCAGCTCCCACTTACACTCAGGAATGGGTAATCTTTTAAGAAAATCTCTTGGTCACAAATGCTTGACTTTCACCCGCTGAAAACCTAGGAAAAAAGCTATAAATTTTTCTATATCTTTCTTTAAACTACTCCACAAGTAATTCTACTTTAAATAATTATACATCTTAGTCCCCATGGATGGATCGAATATCTAGAACAATACTCCTCCTTCAAAATTAATATCACCCATTTACTAACTCTTGGTACACAAACACGACCTCCAATCCTTAACATACCCTCAAAATCAAGAGATGTTGTGTTAGCCTCACAACTTAACACCTCATCTCAAATCACCTTCAAACTATTATCATCAAACGATGAGCTTAAATATGATTCATCAAGGAAAATTTAGTATCAACAATGGCTAAAACACGTTCAGTTGTTGAAATATCAAGTATGATTATTTGGTTAACTAAAGAATGAAACTCTAAGGCTAAAGGCCACTCCTAGGTCAAGAAATGTCTCCCATTACTAGTCAACTTCTAACTCAAGGCATCTATGACCGCATTAGTCTTACCCGAATAGTAAATAAAAGTGAGTTCATAATCTTTAAACAACTCCAACCAATGTTGTTGTCTCATATTAAGATCCCGCCGATTGAAGAAGTACTAAAGGTTGCAATGATTTGAGAAAATCTCACAGGGAAATACATACAAGTAATGTCGCCATGACTTTAATAAAAAACACCTTAACTGCCAACTCCATATCATAGGTAGGGTAATTTATCTTAGAAGGATTTAACTAATAAGTGGCATAAGCAACCACCTTACCCTCCTACATCAATAGCTCACCTAAACTAACAATGAAAACATCACCAAATAAGGTAAAGCCTATACCCTCCTTATGCAAAGTCAATATAGGGACTGAAGTCAAAAACTCCTTGAGCTTTTGAAAGTTATTGTAATAAGCAATCGATCACTGAAATACAACTTTTTGAGTCAACTTGGTCAAGGAGCCGTAATAAATGAGAAACTCTCTGCAAAACACCAATAGTAACCAAAAAAGGAAATGAAAATCTAAATCTTGGCATGGAAGTGAGTCTAGCCCAATCATGAATCCCACAATCTTTGTCGAATCAACCTAATACCCTTCTTAGTCACCGAATGACCCTGAAAGAGATAGAATCCAATAAAAACTTACACTTAGAAAACTTGGCATGCAACTTCTCATCATGCAACCTCTAAAGTACAATCCTTAAATGCTTCATATGATCAACATCATTCTTGGAATAAACCAAGATGTTATCTATAAATAAAATCCAAATAAGTTGAGATACGTTAAAAATACCAGGATCATTAACTCCATGAATGTTGTAGAGGTGTTTGTATCACGACCCAATTTCTTAGGTCATGATGGCACCTACTATAACCCACCAATAGGTAAGACGGTCCATCCGTTCCATAGTGTGGAAGCATTAGTAACAGACTAACCATAAATATGAAAAGAAAATACAGAACAAATGTGGTACAAAGGTTAATGTATGTATGTGTATATACATATATATATATATATATACATATGTATATGTATATATATATATGTCCTGAGCTGGGGGTCTATCAGAAATAACCTTGCTACCTCTCCAGAGGTAGTGGTATGGACTGTATATATTTTACCCTCTCTAACCCTCACTGTGTGGGAATACACTGGGTTTGTTTTTATATATGTATATATATATATATATATATATATATATATATTAGTCCCAAAACCTGGTGAAGTGCAATAACCTAATTTTTGGTGATTTATGTGAAATATTTATTTTTGTGTGATTTGACTATTGTACCCCTCTCTATGATTGTGTTGTGGTATTTTTGGGGTATGGGGATTTTTTCATGGTTCCCAATGCATTTTGGTGTGATTTATACGAGATTGTGCTTTTTGGTGGTTTTAGAGGATTATTAATTGACTTTGATCAACATCTTTTGATCTATGTATCAGATAACAAAATAAACTGTGTCAGTAGATCTGGAACATTGATTTTAGTTTAGTAACATGGTTGGTGTGGTTTTACGACTTTTGTATCTCATTTTGACCCTTCATTTGAAAAGTTGTAAAAATAGGTCTCGAGGGTCAATTCTATGAAAATAATATTTTTCAAAATTCTAATGTTACCTTTGAGTACAGAGCATTGATTTTTATAGGGCATCATAATTTGTTTATGTTCTTGAGATTCTGGATGAATCTCGAGGGATCCGTGGAGACTTGGAATTTTTCAAGTCTACATAACTGGTGCACCACTCAGCTGGTACAACCACTAAAGTGACAATTTGGATGCTTTAGTAGCTGGTACAAAAGTGCCACTTAGATGCTTTAGTGGCAGGCTACCAGTTAGGTAAGGGTGTTTTACCATCCCTCGCACACTTTAGCCGACGACGCTAAAACGGCCCTTGTTCACTTTAGCAGACTAGTACACTAAACGGGTACTGCTAAAGCAACCACTTGACCGCTTTAATGGTGACAGCTAAAGCATCCACTTGACGGCTTTTTCGACACCTAGCACCTAGGTATATAAATAATCCTTTTCTTAAATTTTTTCACCATTTTTGAGACTTGGAGCTTGGAGATCGAGATTTTGATATTTTTTTCCATTTTAATCTTCGGTAAGCTCCAAACTCCTATTTCAACTATTTTTCATTGATCTCATCTTTTAAATCTTATTTAAACTCAAATTTAAAGGTGGAATTTGTGGATTTTGGCCTGGAAGGGCCAAATTAGCATCTCTTTAATTCAAATCCCAATTTCACCCTTTCTTCAATTAGTTTTTATCTTATGAGTTCCTTTAATATTTGGAAATATATTTTTGAATCAAATTTTAATTTTACCCTTCTTGTTTTAAAACTCATTTTTTGGGTCTATTTTGACCTTGATCCAAAAGTAGACTATATAGGTATTGTTGTCTTTCTTTTGATGAGTAAATTCTATATTTGTGTGTTTTAGTTGATTTCCAGGTCTATGTGTGAGGTTAATGCTCAGAGATAAAGGCTTATTTATTTCAATTTTGACATTCGAGGTATATTATGGCTTAACTTTCCTCAGACTTGGTTGGTTAGTTCATAATTATGTAAATTAATGCTATGGTTATGGGGTTGTATCATGAAAAATGTGCTAAGTTGATTCATGTGCTAGTGTGAGGGCCTATGTGTATAATGTTTGGTGGGTTTGAGACATTATTTGCTATGTGCGATCGTATAGGGCCTTATATGATTTTACTGGACTGGTATTGATATATGTATGTTTTATTGTACTCTTTTTAGTGGAAAAAACCTATATTTTTAGATTTATGTTGTATCAATGACCTTTTCCTTGAATATTTCTCTTGATGGTTTCTGGGCTATATTGACTCATGGATGGTTGGTTGACTGAGTGAATTTTTGGCTCACATGGTTGATATATTGGTTGGATATTGGAAACTCTAATTTTGGTTGTTTGTGAGTATTGCATCCTCATATCATACTTATTCATGAAATAGTTGGTACCACCATGGAAATAGTGGCTTTTTATGACAGAAAATGTAATATCTTAAAAAACTCTCAATCGATGTATATGCCAAAGAGGAGTTATGGGTATTGGTATTGGATATTGGTTGTATATGGGTTGACAAACACTTGATGGTTCCTACCTAGGAACAGAGCTTTTTAGGCGTATACAGAGGTTGTGCGACGACCTTTTGCATTACATTGTCATCATCATTCTCTTCATTGCATTCTTATATATTTGAGCTTATTTTTGTTGTGTTTTTTCTCTTGATGTGATATATTTATATTTGTATTCCCTTCCGCTACTTGTACCTGGTGTACGTGTATATCTATGTTTCCTTCTTGTATTAGTACATGGTAGATATGTATATAGTAGAACTATTAGTGACCCGACCCAACCCGGGGCCTTGCCATAATGGGCGTCCTAAGTTCGACCGGGACCAGAGACCACCCCCATTACCCAACCCAACATCCAGTTGCCTGCCCTAAGTTGGCTTAATTTTGAGCATATAACATGATAGCGTAGCTATCCAAATTACAGACTCTGGGATAGGTCTATTATTGAGACCGACCCAATCGAGTCCAATCATCCGAACCCAACTAATAGCAAAACCTAACAAATCATAACCATATGAGTTCCGTAATTATTTTATATAATCCCAAAATAAAAGAGGATGGAACAACCAACAAAACAGTCAGTTGGTGTCAACCCCAATACCAATACCAATACTAAGGTTGACACCAATACCGATCCCGCCCATACCAATCCATAGTAGTTCCACAAAATCCTCTAACCAAAAGAATACCAAAATCCAATTGGGACATGTCCCCAACCATAGCCACAACTAATATCCATAAATAAACCAAAGTATGAAATAACATCCATGAAATGGAACCTTCCAGAAAGATGGAATCTCACTACTTCAATCCAATAGTTGATCCCAAATGTCCGATAGCTAAGTCGGAGGAGTAGAACGATTGGTTCCTGCATCGCATGGGGATATAAACGCCCGAAGATAGGTTAGCGGGTGAACCTTAGCATGAACTCATGATAAAGATAAAATAATGCCAACCAGTAAAACCAAGTAAACCCATCATATGCATACAAACCATACATATATATATATAACCATGCCGAGAAAGGGAATCGAGTTTAGCATGTATTTAAAACCATTAACCTGGGTATGTGAAGCTTAACTGTCCTAAACCACCCATGGGATATATGGGTCCAGTGTAACCCCCTGAATGGGGCCCGATGCATACGAACCAGAGATACCATAAGAGTAAGGGATTCCCAAGTACCCTCATCCTCCATGATACGTATGTACAATGTACTTAGAGGATTCATGCGTACCTCATAGTATTATAAAAGGGTCGCCATCCCTCACCCCTTATGTTAGTAAACATGAGTTTCTAGTGTTCGTTCATTGAACTCCCACCTTCACGGTTAGCTATCATACCCCGCCATTATTTTCTAATTAAAACTATTTCCAACCAACCAAACCCTTGTTATTAACCGAGGCTATACATAGTGGTATCGTTATACCAATTATACTTGTAAGTATTGTCCTTATCCCAACCTTTTTGAGATCAAGGGATTCCCATGTACCCATCGATTCTATTACCAATTAACTTGGGGAAGTTCCGTGTACCCCACACGTGTTCCATTATTATGATTACTTGGGGATTTCATTGTACCCCACAAGAATAATTATTAAACCAAAACCATTCTATTTTGACCATCCCAAACTATTTAACCATTTAGGTTTCAATTACCAAGTTTAAACAACCATAAGTTCCATTATAATCCAATAATATAGTGAAAACATTCTCATAGGCATTCTATCAAATATATTGGTGGCATAGTATTGCCAAAACCAAAGCCAATGACTAAATAACCATTCCCATGCAACCAAGTATCCAAAAAGTATATAAAAGAATAGTTAAAACATGGGAAAACCATAACCAAGCATTTATAACCAAAATCCCTAAATTATATTTGAAAATCCAAAACCATACTATAATCAAACCATGAAAACATTGTATAAAACCATTCCTTTAGTTGGAACTAACAATGATGAAAGAGAACATACCTTAAACCAAGAAAATGATGGATATAAATCACCAACACAAGCCCCCTATTAATCCTTAAGATGAAACCCTAGCCTTTTTTTACCCAAAATTTTTAAAAAGAATTGTAGAGTGTTTAAGATCTATGCCAGTCGTAACCTTTAATACGAGTGGTACCCACCACTCGTACCCAAGGCCATCTCCTTGGACCCAATATTGTCCAAGGTATGACTCACCCCAAACCATGTCGTATCCAAGTATACGACTAGTACCCTTGATCTATATCTCTGGCAGAATAGAATCCTCGAGTTCATGGTGCGACTCGTACCCTGGCTTATGGTTCTTGGTGAGCCAATTGTAAACACATCCAACTTAAGTTACCAAGACTAATATTAAATAAAGTAACAAAATAACCCGTATCCATCGATACTACTCGTACCACCCAAGTCGTACCCATTCCAAAAACAAAATCCAACCCATTAACCAATACTAGTCAGTATACGACTAACTCATACCACTCGTATCCCAATGTATGAGTTATTTCCATTAGTCATATCCTATCCAGAGATAAGAAATCTAGGAAATTTTCTGAGGTTCAGAAACCCAAGAACCCAGGGTGTTTCAATTAGTGGAGATGGTGTGGGCTGCCATTTAGGACATTTTCTGATTAAAGGTGATGTACCCATAGTTTATGTTTATATGCTTTATTTTATCCTTTACTCAGTTGACCTATGATACCTACTGAGTATAAGTAAAATGTACTCATCCCTACTGTGGCATTTTGATGCAGATCCAGGTACGAGTTTGCAGCATGGATAGCCTATTCAGGTGGCATTTGGAGTATATTTGAGGTAGCAGTTGATCTATGCTTCTAGAATTGACCACTAACTTTTCTTATCCAAACCATGTCTTATTGTATTCAGAGACAGAATTTATTCCATTTTGAATATCCTAATATTTTGACTTCGAGTTGTATTAGTGGTTCTTACACTATGACATTAGGTTTTAGAATTTGCCTTGGCATCTTTGATTATATTTATGTTATTATCATATTTGTGTGGCTCAGCTTCGCTCTAGAAGCTTAGTCTTGGGTTTTGGTATTGATTTCCCTTGTTATATCAATTTGGATGATAGGTGATGTGTCATGGTTTCATGGCACTTTCAATGCTAAAAACTAAGAAAATATGCAAATACTTAGGCCATTTTGTTAGATATAATGTGTGTTTATGTTTATGTTGCAGGAAAATAGGGTTAGAAGTGATTAGAACAAGATAAGAAAAAAACCTTAGAAAAGTGAAATTTTAGAATGGATAATCAGGCAACGACTCATAAGGTCTCATGATGAGACATTATCACTGAGTGTAGAGGGAATACAATGAAACTGATAATGAGTCATCGTCAGTCCAGACGACTCATTTCCTGAGGCGTAGACAATGTCGACCTTATTTTCCTATTTTATTTTGGTTAGGTTTTCAAGGTTATTTTATGAAACTATAAATACTCCTTGTGTATTTTTGTATTAGTTTACACATTCTTTACTTTCACAACTCTATATTGTTTCTAAGGTTCGAATTTTGATCTTGGAATCCCTTGTTCTTGGTTTTACGATTGACTATTAATTTGAGATTCTTGGTTTTGTTCTTAAATTATTATAAGATTATTTGTATGCTTTCTTTGATGAATTCTATGGATGCTTTTGCAAATATGAGCAGCAAAACCGCCAAACTAGGGTTGTGGAAACCCTGACGGAATAACAAAGTAGAGGAAGTACAAAGTAGTTCTTGATCAATATTTTTGCATGTATTGTGATCATCTTTGATTTGATTGTTTTCTTAATGTCGACCAATGTTGATAACCTACCTGTATTCAATACTTACTTCAAAAGGATAGGTAGACATTAAAAATAGAAGATTACGACAGTAATTTGAGGATACCAACCCTCATCTAATTAACTTGACACTCAAAACAAAAGGTAATATTTAATCTGAGATCTAGGATAATGGTTAATAAGGCGATACTGTGAGACTTGATCTTGAGTGGATTTATGCACCTAAGTGTCATTATCTATGCATGTTTAACTTGTTTTGAGGACTTATTATGTGATTAATGAGTGGTTAATGATATAATTGAGAATATAAATGTTAAAATAATTAATTATAATATTTACAGTGTGTTTCCAACAAGTTTGGAATCAATTTGGTCACTTAGAGTTTAGATGAGAAAACTAGTGTTACTAGCTTGAGCTATGTATTGTTCTAGTTGATCTTGATGGATTCTAGTCTATGTAATGAGTTACTAAGGGTATTATTGTGTAATTATGTGTGAAATAGCTTGTTTATATTGTTTAAGGTTTAATTTAAACAAGCCAAGAGACAAAACAATAAGTTAAGGATCAAAAGGACAAAACTAGTATTCTTAGCTTAAGATTCTAGTTCATCGTCTTATGTTGTATATCGTTTTGATCTCTAATACATGGTGTTTGATGATATAGTATGCCTGGTGATTTGATTATTATGATATATATATATATATATATGATAAAGCTGGATTCAAGTGTAAAAAACACCACAAGGTTTGGAAAGGATGAACAAACACATGGAATAAGATTTGACCTAAAACGGACGTTTTGGAGTCAATTGCATGACATAGAACTTAGGAACAACTTTAGGGACATTCCACACCCTTTTAAGAATACTATGAAGTTAATTACAGTATCTCACCATTATATGAGTGTGAAACGCAGCTATATCAAAATCGGCAACTTTAGTCCAAGTATAAATAAGACACATTGTTGCTATGTTACACACCTTGGACGACCTTGGGACTTTAAGGGAGGCTGGAGAACACTTAAATTAGGGTTTTATTCCATTAATTTGGTTTGTTTATGAAGTTTAATATGTATTCAATCATTGCAATTATGGTTATTTCTATGAGCAACTAACACTTCTTTTCCGGGGTTAAGGAAAAAAACATGAGTATTATTGTTATGAATTGATTTGGTTTGGTTGTTTATCATATTTGGTTGTTTAGTTATCCTTGTGACCACTATTTTAAGGATTTCCGACCCTTATAATACATGCATGATCATCTTCTGAACCGATAGGAGGAACAAAAGGATAGAATGTGGGATAGATAGAATAGGATTGTAATCTTCTAATTAAATGAAGTTATAATATGCATTTAGGATAGTAACATACCAAAGTGACCTATTTGGTCACTTACCAGAAGAAATATGAATGTATTTAACTTAGTTCTCACATCCCTACTCAACGAGGTAGTTGTGGGGATAATTTGGGCAGGTGATTAAAGGCTCGAAAGACCATGATCATAAAATCAACCCCATAAATCAACAACCAAGATAATTAGTAACCAATGAATTTCTACAACATAGTATGATTGTTCACAAAGCCTTAACCTTGGGCTTCTCCCCATTGATTGTTCAAACCTTTAATTTACCGCATTGTTAAGTTTACTTTAGTTTTAACTTTCTACACTCTTTTGGTTACTCAAGCACTTGTTAATCTGTATAGTGAACCATATTTAGATAGATGTTGACACAAAGTCCCTGTGGGATCAATACTTGGCTTTTATAAGGCCACTTTACTACTTGGTGGGGACCACATACACTTGCATGTGCTTGGGTGCAACGACTCAAAAGGTAAAGGGTAAAATTCACCAAATTTGTTTACAAGATGGTTGGTGATACATATCTTATCAGATTATACATGCAAGATATTGGGATAGTTCGACAGTGCACTATAAATTTATGGGGTTAGGAAGTCAGGGGAAACACAGTCATAGTATTCATCTCATATTGATTTCAACCAAAGCAACTAATATTTGTGTCACGACTTGAGCTAGGAATTGGCCATGATGGATATCTCAAGTTCGTTGTGGACCGAAAACCACCCCTTTTGCCTATTCAAACAGAACACAATACACTAACAGAGGCTGAATTCCAAACATATAACAAGATAGATAAAGATAAGCTCAAGAGGTCTAAGATATGTCAATAACCAATACCCAATCCACAGTAATCCACAAAGCCTCTAACAAAACCACATCAATCTAAGTCGGGACATGCCCCCAACTATAGCAAAAAATAAGTCCAAAGAAAAGTGTATGATAATAGATAAACCAAGAAGCATTGTCCTTCTAGAAGAAGGAAGCTCACTACTTCAAGCTGACTGCCGACAACCCAAAAATCTTATCACTATACAGGAAAAGTAGAAGTTCCTTCAAACCCTGCATCGTGTGGTGATACAACGTCCAGAGACGGTTAGCGGGTCAAGCGCGAGAATGTAACTCAAGTACAAGTGGTAAATAATGCATTGATCTGCGATTTGAATTCATTCAAAAGCAATGCACACCATCATAGGTAAATGCATACACACACACACACACACACACATATATATATATATATATATCACATGCCAGGTCAGGGAACAAGGCTTAGCATGAGCTTTAAAACCTTAACCTGGATTATGTAGCTTGACCATCCTAATAGCAACCCATGGGCTATATGGGTCTAGCTGCCACCCCCTGGTCGGGCCCCAGTGCGTGTTAGCCGCATAAACTAGAGATATCATAGAAGGTAGGAGAATCCTTGTACCCTACGCCATCCATAATACAAATCTATATATATATATATATATATGTAGTGTGTGTATGTGTGTGACACAAGAATACAGTCATCTAAACCAACCCTCACATTGGGAAACGTGAGTTTTCGGTATGAGTCCTTCGGGACTCACTCCTTCATGGCTAGATACACAACCCCTTTTAAGACCAATTAAAAAATTTAGCACATAACCAATCCATTAACTTAAGGAGTCCATTATTAAGGCATTATCAAGTGGTATCGTCATACTGACTATAGCTTGAAAGTGAATTTCATTAACCCAACACTTGAAGAATCCTTATATCCAGAATCCATTATTAAAATCAACTTGGGGGATTCCTTATAGCCCCACAAGGTTTTCAAAGAAAATTATTCACTTGGGGGAATCCTTGTACCCCACAAGGTTTTCAAGATCATTCTTATTTGTTAGCCATTTATGCAATGCATTAGTTTTAATAAAGGTAGGCCAAGCCAAATGATTACTCATATTCCAAAACCATTCATGCAAGTGGGTTGAGGTTCTCATCAATTTCAACACCAGAATTCAATTGTTTTGGGGGGAATCCTTGTACCCTTAGTTCCATTGTTTACAAATTTGGGGAATCCTTATACGCCTATTCCATTCACCAATTCCATGCACCTTAATGACTCTACAAATCAGATATTCAAGTATAATTAATCCATAATAAATATAGAAAAATCATTTAAACAATTTACATCCAAAATACCTAGCCCATTATTCAAAACCCAACATTAAAATCATGTGAATGTTAAACTAATTCATGAAATAACTAAACGCGAGTTTAGGGAGACAGATACATTCCTTAATCACCAAGAAATTTGAAGAAGAAATAACCCGTAGATCCCTAATTGTCAATTCCTTGGAAACCTTTGGTATTCTTGACTTAGGGATTTGAGAGAGGAAAGAGAGTGTTTATGATTGATAAGAGTTGGAAATAATGGCCCAAGGTGTTTTATGTACATGGGGTCTAAGTGGGGAAGGAGGTAAATGTCCAAAGTGCCCTTAATAAAAGACTGTAAAATAGTTTCCCAGTCGTTACATATGAACTTACGACTCGTAGGGTTACCCTACAACTCTTGAAATTTAGTCGTAGGTTGGACAATATCCATGGGCACCAACACTGGTCTGACTACGATTCATTCCCTATGAATCGTATGCAGACCTTATGAATCATTAGGTTAAATTGTAGGCAAGACAAAAATATTTGACACTTTTATTTGTTAGGCTACAAGAACCACTATACGACTCGTAATGAGTCTTGATGACTCATTGGGTGCAAATCGTGACCAACACTGAGACTTAGCCAAACACACTGGTCAGGCTACAATTAGGGTCCTAAGACCCGTAATGACACCCAACGACTCGTATGATGAGTCGTAGTCTGGGCAGTGAGCTAAAAGGTCAAGAAGTTTTTAGGGACCAAAATACGGGGTGTTTCTTCATCTCCCCTTAGGATCATTCACCCTCAAATGATGAGTCAAGGCATTCATTAGCAGGATTTAACACAAAACACAACCACAATTTCCTTTATCAAAGACATTTACAAAGATATTATAGAATACGCATACCTTAAGTGTTTTGCGGAAAAATGACTTTTTAGAGTCGCCGCTCAATTTATTTAGAAAAATTAATAAAACCTTTATAAGTTACTCAAATGGTTTCAAAACAGAAAAAATTATTTTAGTTTAGAATTTTTGGTAAGCGGTTCTCATTAATATTTTAGGAAAGTTTTTAAGACACCTAAAATGTCTGCTAACTTGTGGTTATTCGGACTATTTGAAAATAATTCTTTTGATTAATTTCTAAAATAAAAATGTTGATTTTTCAAAAGAAATCGATCAAGGCAAAATTTTGTTTTCTAGATTTATGCAAAGCAAATTTTGATGACTTAGCGGGAATTTCAACTAAGTCTAAGTCTAAGAGAATAAAGAAGAAAATAGCACATAAAAGGGGAAATGGGAGAAAATAAAAGACTTAAACCATTGGGCCCAAATCAATAAACTCTTTCCTAATCTAATTAGGCTTTTGGCCTTTCTTCACCTGCCATAATCTAAACATTTGGCTTTCGGTCCATAACATGTCCTAAACTATTTTTTTGAATCTTTGGCTCGAGTTTTGCTTCACCTGTATTAAAATACAACTTTGGCTTCAAGGCCTAAATAAATAACTTAAAAATAAATAAAGTGATAATAAATAAATAAATAAGGGAAAATGAGACTCTTCGAGTCTCTTAGCTACTTCAACCAGGGGCCTGCGGTTAATTTTCCTTCTTCCAACTTCTCGTATACGTATGCCATTTGACCTAAGGCTTTCTTTCGAGCTGGACTCAATGAGATGGGCCTTATTGGCCATTATGAAATACAAAGAAAAAGAGTCCATTTGGACTCTCAGACGGGTTCATGCAAAGTAAAAGATGAAGAAATTAATATGTTTTTACAAACAATGAATAATTTGGACAACAAAGAAATATGAATCAAACTCATACATGGAAAATCAAACAGGGAGACCATAAGGAATGATAATAAAAATTTAAACAAAGTAAAGTAAAGACATGAAATGAACTTCTTAAGAGATTAAATGAATAGGTAAAAGGGAAGGGACAATTAGATGCAAACTCAAACAAACCAGAGAACTAATAAATTTGTAAGCCAAGAAAATCCTAGTATATTATAAGATGTTATCGCCTTTTGTCTAAGATTTGACAAAATCCAACTAGATAACCAAATTCAGCTTTTACAGACTAGAGACAAGAAAATGAAGAAGAGATAATTTAAAGTAACAGACTGCTAATAAGATATTATCAGCTAAGAAATAATTTCGGAAACAGCCTTACAGCTAACACAAACTACATAATCAATATCAAACTAGCACGTTAAGAATACAACTACTCAAACTTGAAATATTTAGACGAAAATAGTGACTTACATTTTTTAACCCTATTAAGACATTGAATCTGAAATCAGGCGCTAATAAATGTCATTAAGAGAGAAATAAAGAAACCACGGTATTCGAACTAAAAGGAAAAAGATCAAAAAATAATAAAAGAACCCACTTTCATGGAAAACAAATAAAACAGAAGCTTTTGAAGCTACAAGAGACCTAAAAAGCATGCTTCTTCATCTTTTTCCTATGGTTGTTAGGTTACGTTAAACACATTCGCACTAGTGCATCAAGACTATCATTATGATGCCAAGAGAATATTAACCCTCGTAGCAATTCTATCAAACAAGGGACCTATACAATGTATCCTTCATCCTTTTTTGACATTTTCTTGCCAATAGGAACTTGAGGAACATCTTTACATACTCACGACAATTCAAAAACAAGCATAAGATACGGTAAGGAACGGGCAAGCCACTAGCAATGTTGAACTAAGGTGACAAAGAAAACTTAAACAACAAATATTCAGCTGAATACAAGCAAGATCATACTATGATATTTAACTATAAAAATAATAAGTTGAGGACTAACGAAACCAATATTGCAATGATTTTGAAGGCATAAACCAGAAAGCAAATGGCGAGACTAATTCATTGAATTTTCAGTTAAACCGATTTAACATGAATCGAGAGAAAACTACGCATGGGATAAAGTCAATACCGAAGCAGTGCTATAGAAATTATTGAATCATAAAGACGACCTAAACATCATGTCCTCGACAAATTAATTACTAAACATTAACATTGTCACAAAAACAGGGAACTCAAAATAACCTAACAGTAAAGTACGAAATCAATCGTGGCACAAAGGCTATTGTATGGATGGTGATACAGTAAACAATATATAGACAATCATTTCAAGAAATCCCTATGGCCATTGAATCACTCTACAGCGAACAATCCCAGTGTACAACGCAATAATCGAAATCATACTATGACTACAACTATTACATCGCGACAGTACAAAAGAGAGAATCAAAGACTAACCAGCTTTTGGGTAGCAAAACGACATTTTGAGCTTCGTTGGAATTCGCCACCACTGAAAAAATGTCAACGTCAACTCGGCAACGTTAATTAGCTGACAAATTTCATGAAAATGAAAAAAAAAATACTTTTACTAAAAATAGACTGCCTTTGCTCTATAGTTTTTTAACCTCTCATAACTTGCCCTCTTTAGCTTAATAAGGAGCTTTATATAGGAAACCAAATTAGAGAGGATTTTAATTCTCAATCGGTGTGGGATGACAAAATTTAGGGCAATTTTTGAAAAATTTCCTTTTGAAGAAATTTGAATTTTCAGATAAGATGATAATGAATGAGCTATATTTGGTACAAAATTGTACCTCCCATACATTGAATTCGAATCTTAGTCTACCTGGATATTTTCTAGAAGGTCCCCACAATTTTGAGATGAGAAGAGGAACAAAAAAAGGGGTTTTGTTGGGTCGAGGTTCCGTTACTCGATCGGAGTTGGTTCAAAGTCGGTTTTTAGTGTTGGGTTATCGGGTCATCATTGTTGGGTTGAGAGTTGTTGTTGTTGGTGTTTATTAAAGCTGTTACATTATTTCTGTGCATATATGAGGAGAAGAGGAATTGGAGGTTGGGTCGGGTTAGCTGGTGTTGTTGTACTGCACAACTGGCTCAACTTTGAGTGAGAGAGGGCTGATTGAGGCTAATGTTATTGGGCCATTATTGTTGCTGATTCTTTTTGGATCACTGCTGAAGAGAAAAAAAATGGGATGGGCCAGAATAGTTTTAAAATTTGGGGTCATTTAAAAAATAACCCTAATTACTTTAAGAGTTGGTCAATTTTATTTAATTTTCGATCAAATTGAAAATTAATTGGTCAATTGCATTGCAATTGTGGCCAATTTAATTTCAATTATGACCGAATTAAATAAATTTGTCAAAATTCAATTGGAATTCGATATGACTTAACATCTCGTTCAACCCCGAGCTTCTTAATTTAATAAAATCAAATACATATTTATCCAAATAAATTATATTTAAATCAAGATTTTAATCATTTAAATTTATTTCAAGATAAGCCTTGATCAAAATCCAATATTTTTGTAAAAATAAATATTTTAAGTAACAAAATCATATAATTTCATATAAATGAATATGATAATATATAATTGCTACTTAAAATGACAAACTTATCTAGATAAATACTTTAAAAAGCCCTTTTTTATTCAGATAAAATAAATATTATAATTTTATTTAAAATTAAAGAAACTCAAAATTAAACTTAGTCGTGGAGGAAAAAAATTAGGTGTCAACAACTGCCCCCTCCCTTTGGGTAGTGTGGATGCAAGTAATCCTGGGCAAAGGGAATTTAATGTTCCTAATTTTTGTCCGACCACAAATTTATTTCTGAAAGAGGTTGATTTTTGCACAAGTTTTGGAATTACGGCCGGACCCAGATATCGGGTTTCCTACGTATGTCAGGTTGCATGAGAATTCAGGCCACTTGTAGTTCATAAAGCTTGATTTAAAGCATGATTTCCAAAAAGTTCTCAAGCTATCTCGGTTTTGGAGATTTTGATGAAACCGAAAAGCTGGAGAATAAAGGGATTTAGGGGGAGGTTGGAGTGTAGTCAAGTATTTAAAATAGAGCCCAACCTACATATCCCTGAGAATCAGGGAATCAGACTGCTTGTATTTCGACACAAGCGGTAGAAAAGATAATCTTTTATTTCAGACGATCTTTGGCTCGGGAGGAATGACTAGTTGATTGAGTTATGGAAAAAAGGATTGCAACCTCTTAACCATGAATATAGAGCTCTTCATATCTATAGGTAAGAACTTAGTTGGACATAATTTCCAAAACTCTAGGTATGTTGTCTCCCGGATTTGAAAGAAAGAGAAGGTTACCCTCGATATGAGTCTAGAAATATTCCAAAGGTAAAGCTGAAACCAAAATCCTATGCACATACCTTCTAATAAGGGTGTGATTTAATGGTGGTGGCGATCATCCTTTAGCTCACGTCTAAAGAGTTTGATGTTCCTCTCTAGACTATGTCCCGTTTTACTGCTAAGAAAGAGTTCCACGTTGTGCTGTGCACTATCTAGAGTCGTCCACACCTGTGGTTTTGATTTGTGATTTTCATCCTCTTAGATGCTCTCAATAATGTTTCAAACAAAGAGTGTTAGCTCTAAATATAATTCACGAAAGAGGTATATAGTTTTTACCATATTTTCACGTGAGTTGTCATCGAAAAAGCAAAGTCATCCTTTCATGTACCTATTTGGGAGAAAATATCTTGCAACAACAGACACAACAACCCTCTTAGTTGTTGCACAATTAGCTTATTTGTCGAGTGAATATGCCTTCAAAGTGGGGTGGCCTGTTTTGGACGCCGACGACACTTTATGCAGAATGGTCCCTGCAACCATGTAATCTTATGCTGATGCGGCAACCTTTTGGTCACCTATAATGCTTGTTGTATTATAACCTCTCTGTTTATTGCCAATAATTATTTGTATATGATCTCGGGTAAGTCTTGCACATCTTTTGTAGCGATACGACTAATAGATTTTTCTTTAATTGTCAATCTTTAGATAATCCTGCGCATTATTTGATGTTGGATATGAGGCGACTTACAAATATTCATTGAAATTCTAGCCTCTAGGCAATCCTTCCCATTATTCGACCTTGGATAAGAGATGACTTACAGATATCCCTCCAATCGCTAGTCCTCGGGTATTCTTGCACATCATCCGACCTTGGATACAATATGACTTATAGATATCTCTCAAATTGGTAGTCTTTGGTAATCCTTCACATAATCGATCTTGGATATGATGCGGCTTATTGAGAACCCTTGGACTTATCAATTTGATAATCTAGCATATTCTCTGGTAAGGATTTAGTTGCGACTTACGGATAACCTTCAGACTATTGGTTTTTGGGTAACCTTACACACTACCTGGTTAGGATATTTTTGCAGCTTACGAATGACCTATGGGCTACCAATTCATAGATAATCTTGCACACTATCCTATTTCAAACAATATGACTTATAGATGACCCTCAAATTATTAATTTCTAGGAAATCTCATATGGCATCCGAATTACTTGTTTTTGAAATATTCAAATGTTGTTCCATGATGTGATATCCTCAACACCAGTGTAAACTACCTCGCGTGACAACAGATATTAAATATTGATTATATCCTCGATGATAGCGTATGCTATCTTGTGTGTCAACAGATATTGAATGTTGATGATATCCTCGACGCCGGCGTTTGTGTCTCACGTGTCAATAGATATTGAATGGCCTCTTGACGATGGCATAAAATGGCCCTCTCGGCGATGATATGAAATAGCTCTCTCAGCAACGACATGAAATGGGCCTCTTGGTAATGATATAAAATGGCCCTCTCGGTAATGACATGAAATGGCCCGCTCGACAATGATATGAAATGGCCCTCTCAGCAATGATATGAAATGGTCCTCTCATCAATAGCATGAAATTTCTCTCTCGGGAATGAGATGATATGAAATGGCCCTCTCAACAATGGCATGAAATGACCCTCTTGGCAGTGAGATGATATGAAATGGCCCGCTTGATAATGGCATAAAATATCCCTCTCGACAATTAGATGATATGAAATGGCCCTTTGCCAATAGAATGAAATGGCCCTCTCGATAATAAGATGATATGAAATGACCCTTTTGGCAATGGCATGAAATGGTCCTCTCGGTGATGATATGAAATGGCCCTCTTGACAATGGTATGAAATGACCCTCTCGGCAGTTAGATGAATGAAATGGTTCTTCTTGTGATTTGAAAACAGTTTTACTTGAGTCCGTTTGTCTGCGTTTTTCTTTCTACATGTACATGTACTCAAGGTAGACATTTGGTAGACACAATGTCGCTCTCACTAACGACCACAGTCAAGCTTTATGATAGTTATTGACAAATAC
>NC_061112.1:3752551-3764601 GCF_002878395.1 Capsicum annuum
GGGTAGAGGCGTGTGGGTTTGGGGATTGAACGGGAGAGGGGTAGAATAAAGTTTTTGTTATTATATTTTAAGAAAATTAAGTGTGTGTTGGGAGGGGGGGGAGGGAGTTAGTGTAGATGGCAGAAGTAGGTGGGGTAGATTTTTTTCTTTTCGCATTTTACTAAGAAACAATACAATAGTTATTTTTAAATATAATATCTTTTAACATGTTCGAACGAAATATTATAATATAAAGCAATTAAAAATAATATTTTAATATTATCCGTGCATCGCACGGGTACATATACTAGTTAAAAATTAAATGGAGAAGATTTTTTAAATTTAAAATTTATTAAGATTTTTTAAATTTAAAATTTATTTTAATTTATTTTTTTACTTTTTTTTTTTTTAGTGTGTGTTGGGTGTCAAAAAATAGACTCAAAATTCTTTTTCAACTAAAATATACCTGGTAAAACTCTTAATTGGCTTTGCACGTCTGTGGCGTCAAGGTCTTTATGGACTTTGAATCCATATAGGATTTCAAATTCTGCAGCTAAGTCCTTCAAGGACTTTCTTCATTAACGCACTTTCCATTTTTAACATTCAATTCCAAATTGAACTACATGTGAGGTAAAGTTCTTTTCAAATTCAATAATTGCATGAAGGTATCTTTATGGACTTTTTTCATACAGTTCAACTCCAATTTCTTTAAGAATTCAAGTCATCCAGACTTCCAACGTGAGCATCCAAAACTATATATATATATATATATATATATTTTGCATATGTATCCAGATATGGGTTCGATGAACCCAATGAATTTTGTTTATTCAATGAATTTTTTGGATAGAGGTTCTGTAGAATAGAAAAAAGTTTTGAATTAGATTTTTGTAGATCTGAATTTTTTATTTTATAAAATTTGTTAAGATATTTGATATGGGTGGTAATCTTAAATATTCATATTTGAATTATTATATTTATTTATTTATTGGCAGATATTATTTGGAGGAGAAAAAGTTTTCGAATTAGATTTTTGTAGATTTGAATCTTAAGGTATCGTTTGATTTGAAGGCAAGTTATACTGAGATTAGTTATGCTGGGATAAGTTATGTTGAGATAAGTTATGATGGGATTAGTTATGCTGGATTATTTCTTGTTGGATGTTTAGTTTGTCATTTTCAAAATGTAATGCATTGTATAATTTATAAGAATAAGTTGTTTATATACGAAAATATCTTCTACCTTATTTTTTTCTTATATTTTTCTTTCATACTTTATTTTTTCATTCTTAAAAAATAATTTTTTTATCTTATTTAGTTTAAATATTTTGGTGTGTGCATTCTCATGATTATATCGTGTATTTATAAAAATAAAACTTTCATCTTAAATTTGCTAAAATAAAAGATATTTCATTATTTTTTCACTTCATTTAAGCACGTATCACTCTTATATTGTAAAATATTAAAGTTATTTTTATTTTAATTGATATATAAAATTTAAATTTGTATGTGACAAAAGACTATTTAATTAAAAATATGTAATTAAGTAGTGGACTCAACATTTTTATAAGAGAAATCAAATTATAAATAAACATAATTCAACGTATAATATATTCATAAATAAAAATTATATTTATAATATAATTTTTTTAATAGAAAAAATATATTATCAAAAAGATAACGGTAGTGAAGGAAATGATATTAAAAATTATGGGAACATATATGGATGTAAAAAGTGATGTATAAAAGGAGGTTTAAGGAAATTATGAAAAACTTTTGTTATTTTACACAGCTTATCCGGTATAAGTTATCTCAGTATTACTATACCACCCTAAGGTATGAATAACTTATTCCGATACTAACTATTAATTCTGGGATAAGTTATTCCACACTTTTGTAACCAAACAAGAGATTAAAGGGTATTAAAAAGTTATCTGGGGATTATCTCTTCTTACCCCTCACACCAAACGACCCCTAAAGGTTAAGTTTATTAGGGAGAAAAATTGAAAGACAAATTTGAAGATACCTTTATGACTTTATGTTTTAGTCGTTTAGGTAGACTGGTAATTTTTTCAGTATTTAATTTTAACTCAATTTCGATTATATTCTCTTCCGAAATGCTTAGACTTCTAACTAATTAACTTATTTCTTTGTTCACGTTAGAAGAGCGTATGATGGTCATGAAAAAGTTGTTGGAGGAGAAGAAAAGGTTGGAGGTTAAGGTTGCAGAAAGGTTAATAAGGAGTTGAATATTTTATTTATTTTCTTAATGTTAAGTTATCTGTCTAAAATGAAGGTCTTAATCTTAATCAATGAAATTTTAATTATTATATTTGTTTATGTTTTAGATAGAAGTTTTCTAGAGGAGAAAAAAAATTAAATTAGATGTTTGTAGAACTTGATCTTTTATTTTCTAAAATATGTTCAGGTATACCGACAAATATTTGATGAAGGTATTAATCTTAATCATTCATATTTATTTATTTATTGGATAGTAATATTTGGAGTAAAAAAGTTTTTGAATTATATTTTGTAGATTTGATTATTAAAATTAGCTTTAGAAAGGAGAAAATGAAAGGAAGAACTTGAGGTTAGCTTTGTGACGTTAGTTTTAAGGTAGACTGATTTTTTATTATTTCAGCTTTAGGATGAGGAAAAAATGAAAGATTGAATTTGGGATTAGCTTTATGAAGTTAGTTTTTAGGTAGGATGGTGTTTTTTCTTTCATTATTTAATTGTGACTCAATTTTGATTATCTTTTTTTTTTCTAAAAGTTTAGATTTCTAACTAATTAACGTATTTTTTTATTCACGTTAGAAAAGTGTGTTGCTGAAGAAAAAGGAAAAAGACTTGGAGAATAAGGTTGCAAATAGGATAACAAAATATTGATTTTTTTTAAATGTTAAGGTATGTATCCAAAGTATTTGATGAAGGTCTATAATCTTAATTAATCAGATTTTAATTAGTATATTTGTTTATGTTTTAGATAACGTTTTTCTAGAGGAGAAAAAAAATTAGATTAAATTTTTGTATACCTGAATCTTTTGTTTTTTAAAGTTTGTTAAGGTATGTAGATAGAGTATTTAATGAAGGTCTTAATCTTAATCATTCATATTTTAATTATTACATTTGTTTGTTTTTTAGATGGAGATTTTTTAGAGGAGAAAAAATTTTTGGATTAGATTTTGGTATATTTGAATCTTAACGTTTAACTTTAAGTAAAGAGAAAAGTGGAAGGACAAATTTGAGATTAGCTTTATGACGTCCGTTTTCAGGTAGACATATATAAGACATAATTTCTCAACACAATGTATCAAACCGGACACTAATCACATAGCAAAAGGAACAGTTCACCCAAAAAATGAACGAACTGTGGGTAACCCTGATACCTTTTCCTGCTAGATAATTTAAATAAAAAAAATCAGGAGGTTGAGGGGTCAGGGGTGGGGTGTTCTCCCAAACACTGACGAACCCCATTTTCATAATTCTTTTTATTCATTAATAACTAATCAAAAAATAAAATATATCCTTTGAGGCTTTGGATAAAGATACAATTTCAAAATCGACGAACCATATTGGCTTATTATGTGTAAAGTATCTTATTATAGTAATTAGAAAAGAAGAAAATGACTTTTTTATATTAGCCACAATTTTCATATTGACATGTTTGTTTTCCAAATAGCTTCAGTTCTGATATCTATTAAAATCTTTTTTATAGTGCATAGATTTGATTTTGTAATTTTTTTGCAGTTGTTACTAGAGGTTATGATAGATGTAAGAGGGTATTTAGATTGACTTAATTTTAGGTGATTTGGCTTTTAATAACTTTTTAATTGTTAGAAGTGTTTGGCAAAGACACATTACTTTAGGCTTAAAAAGTACCAAAAAAGGTCAAAAATCAAAAGTTGATTGCTATCTACTTTTAGCTTTTGACTTTTAGTTTTCAAGTCACTTGAAAAAGCTCATCCAAAAACCCTCTAATAGTTATTGGACATGTTCATAAATTAATAAATTATTAGATAAATACTTGATGTGTGAGCAGATGCTAACATATTTAAGGCTTTTAACTAAGAATAATTGCAAAGTTTTAAGCAACTTTTGTCGTTTTTTATTGTTTTCTCTTTGATATTGCAGTAAAAGTCAAGATGCAACAGAACCAGCAATAATGAAAGTAAAAGAGTTGATTTCTGAGCAAGTAGAGAGGGAAGTATAGCTGACGATTTATCTAATAAGTCGTCAGCCTTGTGATAAGTTATTAGAGTCATCGTTAGCTGTAGACAGTGCGAGGAAGTTGGAGTAGAAGTGTGACGACATCTCTGATAAGTCGTCACAATTTTGATAAGCCGTCGAGAATGCCGTCAGCCTAAGGCAGTACATGAGATTTGAAGAGAAAAAGTGACGACATTGTCTGATATGTCATCAAAGTCCTGATAAGTCGTCAAAGTCATCGTCAGCCTTAGGCAGTGTATGAGATTCAGTTGGAAGAAGTAACGACAACCTGTGATAGACCGTCAGAGTTGTGATAAGCTGTCAGGCTCGTCGTCAGGCTTAGGCAGTGTTTGAGAACTTGAAGTGAAGAAGCCATGAAAATTCTGATAAGTCGTCACATGTCTGATAAGCCGTCAGGTTTCATTGTCAGATGAAGACAAAAATTGTTCAAATGTGAAGAGGAGCTGACGACATTCCTGATAAGTCGTCAGACTCCTGATAACCCATCACACACGTCGTCGTCTGTACGAAAAAATACTGTGATCTATGATTATTCCTGTATTATCTTAATAATTGGTTAGGGTTCGAGTGATTGTGGGAACATCTTGATAATTTCTTTGTTATGATTGTTATTTATTGGTTGCAAATAAGAAATCCCGCCTTATGTTGATTTGCTCGAATTGAGAAATAAACTAAAGGTAGCAAATTATCAACAAGGATTTAGGAAGGTTAAGCTCCCATCTAATGATTAATGTTGTCAGTATGAATAGAATGATTTCCTAAGTTCGAGAGAATTAGGGAGTTCAATATCTAAGTAGGTTGAGAAGCACTTAGATGGATTATCGAAACAAGTGGGGTTTTTGTTGTCGTGCCTCTTTTCCCCGGAGTCTTGTTCCTAGCAGAGTCGACATATTTAGGCGTATTGTGATTTGTTGTAAAATGTTGTAGTTGACTAGGAGAAATACAAGTACCTTAGGCAGAGTTAACATGTTTTTGTTGATTTTTGAACACCTCTCCAAGGGTCTATTTTATAACTATGTGATATGTATTTATGTGGGACCACTGTGTATTTTGTTATGGCATTAGTACTAGTGACATGATAACCATTGCTAAGCAATTGCATTAACCGAATGGGTAGTAACTTGTGATATAGTTGTGTTCCATGTGTGTGTGAGATCTTACTTAGTTTCCTTTGTATGTTGAATCCATAACTTGCCCGATTAGTCTTACCTAGATTGAAGGATAGGGGCTAGGAAAATATCATAGGCCATTTTGATATTAGCCGCTTTTAGCCTAAATGACCTTTCATATATGCATAATATCCCTTGATCCATATTTTGAGCCTGAATAGCCTATTTATTTTTTTCATGATACCTATCACCATCTTATTTATATTATAATGAACCTGTTTTGGACCTGGTCCTCCTTGGACACTATGCACCTTAACTTAGGCAAATGACCTAAGTTAAGGGTGGCTATTATAGGAGTGCGTGATGTAAAATGAGTATGAAGAAAGCTAGAATAAAAGAAAAGAATAAAAAGTTAGGTGCAGTGGAAAAGAACAAGAAAAGAAAAGTTGTGAAAAAAAAGAAGTAATTGTAGAAAAGACTGCACCTATCTTGAATATGTGTGATGAAGAAAAGAGAAGAATCAAAAAAGGTTAATAAGTGAGACCCCAGAAGCTAGTGTAGTGTCAAGGAGGCTTAGTCACTTTAAATATCATCGAGTATCATACCAGCCCCTACCCTACATTACAAGCCAAAGAGAAGACCTATAGTGATCCTAGCTGACCTATCTGAAAATCTTGGTAATGAAAATAAGGGCAAGCCTATGGTATTTGACATACATTGATTGTAACTTCATTCTGAGAGTGATCGTCTTTTGATTGTCCCCATGTTTATATATGCGATGTTTGATAAAAGTGAAGTGGGACTTCTTTGTAGTGAGAACACACTGGTTACGTTGCTAATTGCTAACTTGTTTGGATAGTGTAATCTTGGTACATGCATGGTTGTTGTTGCTAAATTGATGTCATATCTTGATTCCTGTGTGTCACATTTTTGTTCTTCAATAATATACACAGTTGTTTTTAAATTAATTGACCTTGGAGATAGTGAAGATGTTTTGAGATAATATGGATGGTTGACCGCCGAATGTACTTTGTATCTTCTTGGCTGTGTTTTAGTTGCTTGAGGACAAACAATTATTTTAAGTTGAGGGTGTTGATATGTGAGCAGATGCTAACACATTTAAGGCTTTTAACTAAGAATAATTGCAAAGTTTTAAGCAATTTTTGTCATTTTTGATTGTTTTCTCTTTGATATTGCAGTAAAAGTCAAGATGCAAGAGAACCAGCAATAATGGAAGTAAAAGAGTTAATTTCTAAACAAGTAGAGAGGGAAGTATAGCTGACGACTTGTCTGATAAGTCTTCAGCCTTTTGATAAGTTATCAGAGTCATCGTCAGCTGTAGACAGTGTGAGGAAGTTGGAGCAGAAGTGTGATGACCTCTCTGATAAGTCGTCACAATTCTAATAAGCCGTCGAGAATGTCGTCAGCCTAAGGCAGTACATGAGATTTGAAGTGAAGAAGTGACGACATTTTCTGATATGTTATTAAGGTCCTGATAAGTCATCAAATTCATCGTCAGCCTTAGGCAGTGTATGAGATTCAGCTGGAAGAAGTGACGACAATCTGTGATAGGATGTCAGAGTTGTGATAAGCCGTCAGGCTTGTCCTCAGGCTTAGGAAGTGCTTAAGAACTTGAAGTGAAGAAGCGACGACAATTCTAATAAGCCGTCACATGTCTGATAAGCCATCAGTATTCATCATCAGATGAAGACAGAACTTGTTCAAATGTGAAGAGGAGCTGACGACATTCTTGATAAGTCGTCCGACTCCTGATAAGCTGTCACACACATCGTCGCCTGTCCGAGAAAATATTATGAGCTATGATTTTGTTTCCATAATTAGGCTGAATTATTTAAAGCATATGTTAGGGTTTTCTAACAAAAAGGAGGGGGTGAACATCTTGAACTTATTCGAAAGAAAAAGACACCTCTTTTTGGGGCTCAAAACTTAGAATTCAATTTTCAATTCTTTGATTTAGTTGTGGGATATTCTTCTTGAATTTGGGAAGAGAATCAATTTCTGACTACATCTTTTGTAAGTTTAATCACTTTAAATTATGAATTCAGTTATTGTTATCGCTTTCTTTTTTGTGTGGAACTAAAACCCACAACTAGGGTTGTGGGATCTATGATTACTCCTGTATTGTCTTAATAATTGGTTAGGGTTCGAGTGATTGTGGGAACATCTTAATAATTTCTTTGTTATGATTATTATTTATTGGTTGCAAACAATAAATCCCGCCTTATGTTGATTTGCTCAAACTGAGAAATAAACTAAAAGTAGCGAATTATCAACAAGGATTTGGGAAGGTTAAGCTCCCATCTAATGATTAATGCTGTCAGTATAAATAGAATGATTTCCTAAGTTCGAGAGAATTAGGGAATTCAACATCTAAGTAGGTTGAGAAACACTTAGATGGATTATTGAAACTGATAGTTTGGTGTTTCCCATAAGTCACGAGAACCTAACACTACAACTATTATTTAATTGGGATTAATAATCATAGTGATCACAACCCTAGTTTCTCTATCATTTATTTGAATCATTGAAATTTTAGCTTTGAGTTATGAAGCAAGTCAAAACTTTAATTATTGTTTGATTGATAAATCCCCCCATTTTATTTTTTCGCAACATTTGTTTAAATTCAACTTGTAGCTATAGTTTCAAATTAGTTTAATCGTCACTCACATTGTTCCTCGTGGATTCGACTCCGACTCCAAAGTTGGGTAAATATATTGACGATGATCGCCTTGCACTAAACTGATGTGTAAGTTGAGCGTTATCAATACTCATAGAAATGATACAATGAAAAGAAATAACCATTTTGAAACTAGCTGGAGGAAAATATCTATTGACTTAATTAAAAATGATAGAAATTATAGTTGGATGTTTTTCAAATAGACTTGCACTTCAACTTTATACTTTAAATCGACTAAGTTCCATAATTTTGTTTTTATAGTGCTTTACAATTTTTGATTCAAAATTTTATATCATATTTAGGGGTGTGCACATAGTGATTGTAGAATTGAAAAGACATTTCTACAACTTTACAGAAAACTTATGGATGAAAAAGCTGAGTTTGAAAATTGCTCAAAATTTGCTAAGCTCATGAAGATTTTTCTCCTAATTGTTTATACTTTAATCACTCGATGTTCTGGATATAGTTGTTGTGTAATATGTTGATGTATTATTACATACATCGATTTATCTTTTTGTTTTCTTAGTGAAATGGTGCTACTATGTAATAAAAAATTTTGAAATTTATTTTGTCTAATGACAAAAGAACTATAATTCAACAAGCACAGATGTATGTCACTGTAATGCCTCGAGAGTACACCCTGGACGCCACACGGTACCTACAACCCCAAAGGACCACAAGATAACCCATGTTGGTACTGCTGTGAGCACTGAATAAAATAATAGAGAACATGTGCGCAATTCAACTGAAAACACCATAAGGTTTTATATATGAAAACAAAACTGAATTGAAATACTAAAAACGTCTGTCTGAAAACAATACTGTAAGACTGTCAATGACAACTGATAACTGACTGAAAATTTCTAAAATTCTCTAACTGACTGGCTGTGGAGTTGATGGGAAAAGTCCCCAACTAACTCCGACTAACTACTGAACTAAACTGAAATAAACATAAATGGTCCTCGGAACATGAGGACTCACTATTGCTACTGCTGCAGATGCATTAGGGAGGTCTAGATGCAGTCAAAAACCTCAGCGTCTGAACCTATGATATGAGACATCATAGTGCAAGAAATAAGTATGCGCTCAGTATTTTGAATGTACCGGTATGCTAAATAAGGTTAGGATAACGTGCATAGTTCGTATGCATAAATGATACTGACTGAACACGTAGCATGAGATAATTGATGTATAGTATGTGAGAAATACTGTAAAGCTGAGAATGCATGACCTAGTATATGACATGATACTGAAGTAATCTATAAACTGAAATACTGAAATACTGATGTTGAACAACTAGTAACTGTATGCCATAGTCAAGCAAGTCTGAAAACTAAACTCTGAACTGAACACTGGACTGAGACTATGGGAGCTATCATCTAACCGACATTCCCCAATAAGGTAAATTGGGGTCCAACCTGTAACCTCAGTTGGAAAGGTGTCAGTACCGTGCCACGGTTACTAACACTGGCTGTGTGGATCCACAGTAATGGTGTCCCGAAGGACTAAAGAGTTACCCTCTACTAGTAGGTACTTCGGTGAGATATGTGGCAACCTTCAACTGGCAGGTTAACATCTCTAACATACGTTGACTACGTAGTTCTGGAATGCGGGGACTACTATTAAAGGTCACACCCTCAACTGGCAGGTGAGCCCTCATCCCTAGGTTCGCTCGGTTCTGAATCCTACTCCCAACTGAACTGATTCGGACTACTGAACTGGAACTGGTCTAACTTGATTGATAGGACAGCTGGCTAAACTGATAATACTTATTCATGCTCTGAAAACTATTCTGAAAGTACTAAGACTAAGTAAACAGCTAAATTTCGGGTATGAATAACCCCCAGGACTTGATAACATCAAGAGTGGAAGTACACCAAAGTTTTAAATGCATAATAAATAGTCATTGTTCAAAATCCATCTCTTAGGAATTTCATCAAACACTTGCAAGTCATAGGTTAAGCATGGGAGTATTTTTTAAACATGGGGTAATATCATGATTGCAATGCTAAAATCATAAATTAAGGTAATGAACAACAAATACGCATCATTCAATATGTAGGGTTTAACTTTAACAACAACAACCTTGTCAACATGATTCATACACACATATAATGAATTTTCATGAAGGGTCATGGATATATCTTATAATATCATGTAATGATCATAGATTTAATTTCTCTTCAAACTTTAAAGCGGGTACTTGGACTCCATGGGTGAAAGAAACCCATGAATAAACATCTAACAAACCTGGGTTGAAGAATTCGTGAAGGTTCTTAGAGGATTTCTTGAGAATTGAACTTGAATGTTGAAGGGGCTAGGGTTTGTTCTTGAGAGAGAATTTGTTTCTTGGAGAGAAATTATGGCTAATGAGGTATATCATGCTTCTTTGGGGCTTTAATTCCATGTTTTGGAAAAATTTGGGTGATGGAAAAAGACTGAACTGCCCCTTGGGGATTTAATCTCATAACTGGAATGCGGATTAGAGCTTCACCATGATGCGGTGATGGTTTCACCGCTATACCCACCGCGACGCGGTGCAATCATGGTGGGTTGCTGGAATTGACAATTGTGGATTTAGCCTCCGCCACGATGCGGTGAGGCTTCCACCGCTATTTCCATCATGACGCGGTGGAATCGCGGTAGCTTGCTGGAATAAAAATCCAAACACTGTCCAAAACTCATCCAAAAAATTTCAAACTTACCCGAGACATGCTACCTACACCCTTGAACATGAATTAACTCAAAACCCATCATCTCAGAGCCTGGAAGGTCATCTTGAAATTCTCAAAATTATAGGGAGTCAAAAGTGACTAAGTCCCTCAACACTTAGTCTTATTTTCAGGTTCTAAGTGTCTTAAGCAAATTACAGTCACACATGCAACTTTATAAGTATCACCACATCGCACAAATTTATTCATTTTGTAAAGAGTTGACGCCCTTTAATCTTCTGTATAGTATATAGTGATATAAAGATATTATGTCCTTCGTTAAAAGAAACTTTATTTGATAACAATTATATATATGTTCTTTGGATTATATAAAGCATAGATTGAATTGAATAATATGACTTATCTTTTTTTTCTTTTATTTTGGCCATGAATTATTTTTATTTTAATGAAATATATAACACATACATATAATCATTCTTCTTATTAGCTAGGGACAAATGCTATATAATTAACTAAATAACTTATATTCTTTGTCTTTGTAAATTCAGAAAAATATATAATTTCCTTTGAATTCAAATATTGTGTCAATGTATTAATATCTGTCTTTTCATTTAAATGAATGTTACTTTTATCTAAGCATTAATTTATATTACACATAATTCACTTTGATAATTCTATATTTATGCACTTTTTTTAATAAACATAAAGTTACAAGTGGAACGCGCGAGCAACGCGCGAGCACACACACACATATTTATAGGACTAAACTCAAGATAATAACCTGAGGGAGCCAACCTAATATCTCAAGGAATCCTAACCTAGTAGAAAATCTAATGCTAGTATAATCAGGGTTTCTAACTGAAGGATGACTTAACATGAGTTGAACTATCAATTATATAATTATCGTAATAGAGAAAAGATATCATAAAATGTATCGACCATCTCAGGTATCACTCCATAATCATCCTGCCACGAACTAACTATAATAATCAATAATAAAGTAATCAGTTAGTTTGAATAAACCATAACCTAACCAGCACCTTCTAAGCTCAGAAGGTGCAAACAAGCACTCAGCCAATAGCAATCATAGCTTATACCTATCCAATCCTCCACAAGGCCAATAGATATAAGCACCAAACAGTTATACTGGTGATAGACAATGCATGTTAATGAATGAATGCACATAAACCAATAGTAACTCATATCCTATTTGAGGGCCATAACGTACACAGTGTATACACCTCCTCCTACTCAGTAGCTCGCAAAAGAAGGTCCTATGGAAATCATTCTTCTCTAGCACTGTGGCTCACGGACGAAGGGGCCCATAGGAGACTTGGGATATCCGTATACACTGCCTGATCCC
>NC_061112.1:3767601-3787751 GCF_002878395.1 Capsicum annuum
TTAAATGTAGTGTTTTGAAAATGGTTGCGTACAGTGACTTGAAATGTCAATTAGTTATTTGAAAATGGTTTGAAAGTAGTGACTTGAAATGTGAATAAGTTATTTGAAAATTATTAAGTGTAGTGACTTGAAAATGATTAAGTGTAGTTACTTGAAATTGCAAATTTGTGACTTGAAAATGGTTAAGTGTAGTTACTTGAAATTGTGAACTAGTGACTTGAAAATAGTTAAGTGTAGTTACTTGAAACGTGAATTAGTTACTTGAAAGTGGTTAAGTATAGTGACTTGAAATGAATGATTAAGTGTAGTGACTTGAAAATGATTAAGTATAGTTATTTGAAATGTGAAGTAGTTACTTGAAAATGATTAAGAATAGTTATTTGAAATGTGAAGTAGTTACTTGAAAATGGTTAATTGTAGTGACTTGAAAATGATTAAGTATAGTTATTTGAAATGTGAAGTAGTTACTTGAAAATGATTAAGAATAGTTATTTGAAATGTGAAGTAGTTACTTGAAAATGGTTAAGTATAGTGACTTGAAATGTGAATTAATTATTTGAAAATGGTTAAGTGTAGTGACTTTCAATGTGAATTAGTAATTTAAAAATGGTTAAGTGTATTGACTTGAAATGTCTATTAGTTATTTAAAAATAGTTAAGTGTAGTGACTTGAACTGCGTACTAGTGACTTGAAAATGGTTAAGTGTAGTTACTTCAAAATGGTCAAGTCATGTAGTTACTTCAAAATGGTCAACTATAGTGACTTAAAATGTCAATTAGCTATTTGAAAATGGTTGAGTGTAGTGACTTAAAATGTGTACTAGTGAATAAGTTATTTGAAAATTATTAAGTGCAGTGACTTGAAAATGATTAAGTGTAGTTACTTTAAATTGCGAACTTGTGACTTGAAAATGATTAAGTGTAGTTACTTGAAATTGTGAACTTGTGACTTGAAAATGGATAAGTGTAGCCACTTGAAATATGTACTAATAAATTTAAAATAATAAAGTATAGTCACTTGAAAATGATTAAGTATATTGACTTGAAATGTGAATTAGTTAATTGAAAATAGTTAAGTGTAGTGATCTGAAATGTGTACTAATGACTTAAAAATATTTTAAGTGTAATGATTTGAAATGTGTATATGCTGCCTCTGTCTTGGTAGATGTATTTGGCACTCGACGTGATATTTGTGATAGTCTCGCAACTTTTGGGTAGCAATTCTCCAGATGTTGCATGTACGTTGAATGGTACTCAGGTTCCTAGTTTGATCAACTAATTGAGTAGTTTGAAACTATAGCATGTCGTAGTTGTTGATTGATCTATTTATATTTATCATGATGCTTTTAAGTTGTACGGGGATATAAATGTAACAAGGACTGAAAGTTTATCTAATTGATTTTTATACTTTGCATTTTTATGTAGCCAAGTGATGCGATTAGTGGATCCATTTCGCCCACGGATGCAAGGAGACCACGTGACAATAGTGATCTTAATAACAGTTGTTGATTTTGTTGCAAATTGTCTTGGATATTTAATTATGATGATGTAATTGTGTGGTTGGAGAGAATCTTGAAATATTGACGATTTTGTGTTTAAATTTGATTTTGAAATTTGAAGATACTAGTTAATGTTGAAAATTTGGAGTTTGAAGATGTTAATGTTGAAAATTTAGTTTTGAAGTTTAATGTTCAATATATTTTTGAGATGCTTGTGAATTACAGTGTTTAATTAGTCATGTTGTGTTAATGATATGTGAATTTAATAAATATTGAATTGTAGGTTATGCCTAAAGGAACAATTAAATTTGAGTTAAAATTAGAATTGATAATTTGTTATTGAAAATTGATGGGTTCCACTAAATTTTTTTAAAAAATTATGGAGGTTTTAAACCCTCGTAATTTTTAAATAAAAATTTATTATAAAAAAAATAAATTTAGAGTGGTGGAGGTCGACCGCCGCAAAATAACTGCCGCAAATTAATTATGACGGTCGAAAAAAAACTGTCCAAAATTATTTGTGATGGCTTATATTGTAAGGGTTTTGGAAACCGCCAGAATCACAATTTGCGGGGATTTAAATCTCCCGCAAACCTTAAAATTAACTCCGCAATTTGATCTCTTTTTTTGTAGTGACACTCCCCCAATGCATTGGGGATTGTGCCAATTATCTCCACACCCAAAATCAACATGTAGCATGAAAAAGGACAAAAATAGTCAAAACACATCAAAGCTAATATTTCACAAATCAGGTCATTACAATATATCACTTTCATGTTACAACATTACCAAAAAAAAAAAAACTTTTATGAAGTTGTAAAATATGTGTTTCTTTCTTAAATAATGATTAGGAAAAACTAACAACAACGTTTTGGTAACATTGTTATAAAATTAAAACAAAAGGACACTTTTTTCATAAAACAAATTTAGTGTGAATGCTAAATGCTTCGATTTAAGAAAATTATATATTGAACTCTCCCTTAAAATTTGTTTTAAGTGTTATGAAATATAAAGTAAGGACAATAGAAGAATAGAGAGAGAAGAGAGTAATTTTTATTTCTTTTGAGGATTTCTTGAGAGGTCTATTACAATGAAAGAATTTTTTTTTATTTATAGAGTAAAATTAACTTTGTCCCAAAAATTAGAGTTTTTAACTTTTTCATAAATAGACATTCACAATATATGATAATATATTTATAACACTCCCCCTTGAATGTCTAATTGATAGATAATGCACCTCGTTAAAATCATACTAAAAATGCTCCTGTTAAAAAAAATTTAGTGAAGGAAAAAAAGTACACATCTCTAATAATATAAATATAGGGTGCCTCATTAAAAACCTTACAAGAAAAATTTATTGGGATAAAATCTTATAAGAGAAAAAGAGTACAACGCGTATTTGCTCCCCTTGATGAGAATATCAATTTCGAATCTTGAGTCTTCACATTTCAATCTTGTCTATCATTTTCTCGAAAGTTATAATTGATAGAGACTTTGTGAATAAATTAGTTATATGATCACTCAAATGAATTTATTGCATGTTGATATCACCATTCTTTGGGAGCTCATGTATATAGAAAAGTTTTAGCAAAATATGCTTTGTTCTATCTCCTATTATAAATCTTTCCTTGAGTTGTGCTATGCATGTTGCATTATATTCATGCAAAATCATGGGTACTTTATCACATTTCAAATTATATTTTTCTCAAATTAGATGCATCTTTGACCTCAGCCACATACATTCTCGACTTGCTTTATGAATAGTCATCTTAGCATAATATGAATGTCATGTATACATGGTATAACAATGACCTTTCATGACAATAGGTAATTTGTCTGTATCGAACCATTATGTCTATCATAAAAATATCACGTGTATTAAAAAACTTAACAATATGTGTTAGCATAAACACATTAATATAAAGACTTTCAATTGCAATATGCAAGTGATCTACTTCACTATCTTCCATGTAGAAATAAAACTATATCATGCTCATAGTTGCAGCAAGATGTGTAAAATGTATCAATTGCATGAGATATGGTACTTCAGGATTCAATTCAATTTTATATGTTTCTTATCTCATCTTTCAGCGGATAATCTATCGTTTTTGAAAACTCTCCAAGAGTTTTAATAATTTCCTAGTTATAAATTTATGTGATATAAGGATTATAAATAAGTTTTTCAGAAACTTTTATATGATTCAAACATTTTGAATCCTTAAAAAAATAATTCATATAAATTTATCAAGTGACAATATTCAATATTTCATGTGTGACATCTTCAAGTGTCTGGATTACAAATCAAATAAGTTTTATCCTTACAAAGATGCATTTTTTCATGTCATTTGATAAATATTTATATGTCAGTATACTTAAATAAACGTAGAATTCAAATCCTTGTAATCTTTTTATAATATTGTATTAAAGATATTATCGATGATAAATTATTTTGTATCGATTCACAAAGTGACATAACAATTTGAGATCTCATCACTTCATTATTTTCAGGTACCTGAACATTTCATAAGCTTTCATGAAGTGTTATGTCGTAGGCTCCTTAAGAACACAATGCCTTCTAATTATGATCATTTGTTCCTTATTGTTTTCAAGAATAATTTCATTTGGAATAGATTGGTCAACCACACTTTACGTATGTGTAAATTTTTTCCTTTAGGGACACACAATAAGAGCATCCACAACTAAATATGAAATCAATTTGGGGTCTGTAAATGCTTCTAGCATTTAACTTGTATTATCTTTAGAATGAGGATCATATTGATGATAATTCACAACATCTTTCTTAGTTGTTTATCATCTTCCCCTCATGTTAGAAAAACTAACATACATCTCAATTTACTTTAGAGAATCCATTTTTGTGCATCATTGTATATTTATTAATCGTATACCGTACATAAAAAAAATTAGATGAGATATTTGGTTCGTGACCTTGAACCAGTTGAGAGGTAAGAAATAATCATAATCTATTGGTCTAATGCATACAAGTACTATTATATGCAATATATCATATTTTAGACCAACACATACAAGTACTATTATATGCAATATATCATAGTTTAGACCAACACATGAAGCTTTGTTCTCATTAGTAATGGTTCAATTATTAATCAGAGACATTCAACGCCAAACCAACATTATCAAGATGAATTGTCTTGATTACACAATCTGAAAATTATGTTCTTAACTCTATTTTACTGAGCAAACAACTTCATGAATGTCAAACTGCAGGTTGATAATAAATATACATGTAATTATTTTATTGATGCATTTTTTCAACATATCACATGATAGGTGAACAGGTCATATTCACCTTTTATACTTTTCAAATTTAAGGGATTTAATCCCAATATTAGTTGTTCCAACCAACTTATCATGAGAACAAACAACATGAATAGTTCTTGATGAATTTTCTAATTCTTCAACATATGTTTAATACACAATATGCATATATTTAGAATGACAATTTCATGTTTACCATGATATGTGACTTTTTTTTTAGTAAATTTTTTATTTACTTTACAAGAATAAACATCATATTTACTACTTCAGAGTAAATTGTAGGATATTTCTTCTCAATTATTCTGCCTCTTTCTGAGGTGAGTTGTGATACCATCATAAGACAATAATTTTGATAAACTTTAGTAAATATTATCACATTCACCTTACGGAATGGATGTATACTTTTAACAATCAAAATTCTTATTTCCCAAGAATGAAAATAATTATTTCTTAAGCCTATCAAAATATGATAGCTTATAACTTCTTTCATGATATTGCTATTTCAGCAGCAAATTGAGGCAAACATATGATGTAGAGAATGTTTCTCTAATATATCTTATAATCATAATAAGCATGTGAAAATATCATCACTTTTGATGATTATTATCATATTGTTCCTCCATGCTTATGTTAGTACATTCAGTCATTTGTCTTCTTTCATTCATATTATGCATTGTAGTCACATTTACAATAGGGAATAAAACATATTCAATGGGATATTCATGTCTTTTCTCAAAAACACATTAATTTATCTTAGCCATCATTATATCAATAATATGGTGAGGTGAGATTTAAACTCAATGTCTTATCCATGTAAAGGCGCCTTAGGTTATAAATTGATGGGATTTGAACCAAATATCTTAGCTTTCAAAATAATAGTAAATTATGTACTTTGGGGACAAATTTAAAACACAAATGATCTAGAATTAATTAAGTTCCTCAGATCAAACGAAGCCAATTGTTGTACAATTCGTAGGAAAAGATAAATTATAAAGAAGAACTAACTTTTTGATAATTATCTTGGACTTGCTGCCAATTAGTTTTAGTTTTCAAAATTCTTAATAATAAAACACGTCTTACCTTTGGGATGATTATGCAGTGGTCAGAAAACATTCAACACTTACGTTGATATTTAATTTCTCAATTGGTTAGAGTATCATGTTAATAATGTGTTATAGCATATAAAGTAAGAATAAGAAGAATAGAGAGAAGAGAAAACAATTCTTATTTCTCTTGAGGATTTCTTGAGGAGTTCTTGAGAGGTCTATTACAGTGAAGTAAAATCCTTTTATTTATGAGGCATCACTAATTTTGTCCCACAAATTGAAATTTCTAAATTTTTAATAAATAGTCAATCATGATAATACATTTATAACATTAAGTGTGTAATTATATTTTTCCTTTACAATTTTATATTTGAATAACAAGCTTTAATTTAAATGATAATATTTTTCTAAATGCAAACATCATATACATTATTCTCGTGGCTACGCTGCACTTTATGTAACATATCTTTCTTTTTAACATATTCTGAAATGAAGATTTTAATTTTTATTTAGCATTTTATCATTACTTTAAGTCATGCTTTAATGTCAAATCATATATATATAGAGAGAGAACAAGTAAAATGTTGATGTGGCATCTCTCATAAGTCATGAAAGGTAATTATCTTTTTTCTCAGATTTTTGATAATTTTTTATTCTTTCCCTAATTTTTGTGTGTAAAAAAAGATTGATTCCCTCTTAATTAGTCATAATTTAATTGCTATTAAAATGATAAAAATGATTACAAACTTTCCCAAAAGACACCTATTTTGATGTAACTTATTAATTGCAGATAATACAAAATTCTAAATTTTTCTTTTCTACGGTTAACCCATTTCTCGCAACTCATTAATTGTAGAGATAATGCAATATTTCAAACTAAAACTGATCCTATAAAGAATTCGAAAACGAAAAGCCTTTATCATAATCTACGACTTATAAGAATGAGGTTGACACTAAATTGCATCAAAATTAAATGGAGTAAAGATAGGGGATAAAAACACACTTGAGGTGATTGCAATATCAAATATGCTATGTATTAGAAAGTACAGTATAATCTTTTTCTCATTTTGATGTTTACTGCATTAGCGTCATACATATTACTGTATGATATAATTTTTATTTTTTTTTAATTGCTTTCTTAGAATTTCACCACAACATATAGGAAAAGATAGAAGCAATTAGCTAATAATCAAGAATAAAATAATATAGTGTAACAGTTCAGTAATTGTTCAATAGATATTGTACTCTTTTTTGAATGAAATTTTTATATATTTTTGCTTCAAAATTTTGATCAAGAAATAATATTTTCATGTCCCTTTTTTAAGTACACGATATATTTTTGTACAAGATATATTCTTGCATTACGTTTTCTTTTATAATCATCGTGTCTGAATCAGCTTGAACACTATTTTCTTTTAAGTAAGAACTTAAAAAAAAATAAGAGACTTCTTTTTTCTGATTTTCTAAGAGATCATTATCTAAATTAAACTTTTATTTTATTTATATTGTTGATTTTCTTATTTTTGAAATTATTAAAAGATGAGAAATATTATATAGGACAGTTCGGTCTTTTTATATTATTTCCCTCTAATTTAAAGTTTATTTGGTTTTAAAAATACATATATTCACAAGTTGATTTCAAAAATCACCCAAAATTACATTATTAGATTAATAAGACAGCTTTTCGATCTTTTGAAATTTTACTTTGTTATCTTTTGATTACAAAATAAAGTTTTATTTGATTACTAAATATTACTATAATTTTACATTTCTAAATTCAGTTTTAATAAAAGTATTTTGATATTTTTTGTAAGTTAATTGATTTTATAGAATTCAATTTGTATGCGCGTACATGAAAATAATTAATCTCCTTCCATCTAAACTAAATTTACAATAACAACAATAAGAGTGCTTCATGAATTCACTTTTTCTTTAATGTCGTGAGGAAGACAAAAGATGTAGAAGATGATCTAAGAGTAGGCTTACGTAGTTACGTGACACTTTTCTAGACCAAACGTTTAACTTTTTATTTACTTGTTTGCTCTTATTTTGTTCCATAAAAGAATTACAGAATAATTTTAAAAAATCTATTTCTCTCATTAATTATATTTTTTTCCTTATAGTTTTGAGTGAATTAAAAGAAGTGTAACATATTATGTGATATGAGTTATTTGATCGATGTCCTCCGAGGAATTTAACATATGAGCTAATTATACATTTAAAATTAAATTTGCAAACTCAACAACCTTTCCTTTTAATCGATATTTTATTTTGCAAGTGCTCTTTGTTAATTGTCTGATTATGACTTAGTGAGTATGTTATGAAAAAATATTTTCAATTTTATAATGAAAGCTTTCATAACCGCGCGGAGCGCAGTCACTACAAAAAACACGTCTAATTGCGGGAGTTTATTTGTGGGGTTTTTTTCAACCGTCGCAAAATTATATGAAATACAGGGGGTATTTACCCGTCACTAACCTTTATATATTTACGGGGGTTATAAACCCCCGCTATTCATCAAAATATATTTGCGGGGGTTTATCATCAAAATAATAGCGCGTAATTTGCCTCCATTTTACATAAAAATAAATAAATAATATTTTTCATTAAACTACATTTGTGGGGTTTATAAACCCCCGCTATTCATCAAAATAATTCATCAAAATATAGCGCGTCATTTTCCTCCATTTCATTCCCCTCTTTACTTTCTCTCTCTACCTCTCCCACAGAAAACTTTATTTCTCTCTCTATACTTATAGAGAGGCCGCTGCATGCTGATGATTCTAGAGGTGCTGATGATTCTAGAGGTAGAATTTTACTTAATTTCTCTCTCTATGCTGATTGTTTGGTATTTTTTCTTTTTGAATTTATCTTTTCCCACCTTTTAGCTAAAGAAATTTTGTGTATTAGAATCCCCTATTTCCCCTTTACAAGATGATATTGGAGAAGGAAATGTTTGAGAAGAACGAGCTAGAACAACTTTTACAATTTTTTTTATCGTTGAACGGAAAAGAGATATTGTTGATGCTTTTTCTGAGATTTGGGGGACTTTGTTTTTAGGTAAGTCAAGTCAAGTCATCCCCAACCACTGATTGTATACAGAATGTCCCTTTGATTAATCCAACATTGTTAGGTCTTGTTTCAAATAAACTAAACTAATTTTCTTCTGTTGCTAATTAATCAAGATTTATTAGTTAGTGTTTAATTGGAGTAGTATACACCTTTCATTTTAAGATGACTGTCATGTCTTCAACTAATAACAACGAGATGACGCTCAACTACATACTAGCCTATCACCCTAAGTGACCTCCATAACTTACTGACTACAATCCTTTTTTACTTATTAGTTCTAGATAAGATTATTTATAAGTATTAAGTGAATTTCTTAGCATAATACAAATTAAAGTTTGAGCTAACAATAATATCTAACAATAAATCTACCCCTACCATAGCATTAGTTCTTATATTAGTTAAAAAAGTATCATGTCCTTCACTAAATTTTTTGACAATCTCTGTACAACACATAGATGAAGGTAAAGAGTAAAATTTTTAAGTATTGAACACACAACATTAAGACAATGAGTGGAGGGACTGAGAATATTTACAAGTAATAATCTTTTGCTGTTGCACCTCACCAAGTAGGAGACAATGCACGTCTTTGAAGAAAGTAATGCTGCCCAGAATATCTGGACCTTTTTTGCTGAAACTTTAGAATAAGGCACCAGAAAATTTTACATCTTTTTAAAGATATATCAAGGGTCGATATAGGTTGGAAAAGATACATGTTACTTTGTAGAAATGAAGTATTTTTCAAAGGGTGTGCTTATTGAGCTAAAAATGAGTATCTGCTTGCAAGCACGTCTACGCATTGCTACAATTTATCATTTGAATTTCTGAATTAAAGGCTAATAGTGAGGATACGAGGATCAAAGAAATAAATTAAAGTAGTGGCGCTTAATTAATACTCATGTATCTTTATTTATTCATGTTTGATTTGAATTAAACTTGCAAGATTTGGTTTTAGTTACAAGTTCTAACCCTCCACTATAAATTGAATAAATTAATCTAATGCACAGTTAGCATGTGTTGGGACTTCGATTAATGTATATCTAGTTTCTCACATTGAAAATTTTAGGAGATGCTGATAAGCTTTTAGAATGTATTCTTGTTGGGTTGTTAGTAATAAAATCATATCCATGTTGATTGAGGTAGAGTTGATTGTTTGAATGAAGAAAAGATGACCTTTTCTTGTCAAAGTTAATTATGTTGCAACAGTCAGTTTTTCAATAGGTCCTGTTTTGTGTAGGATTGAGGTATTTCACAATGTGTTTTTCTCTGATAGTTAGACCACAGGGGCGAGCTGTGGGGGCGGAACATATATCAGAGTTGGGTTTTATGAATGGGCATTATAGTAATTTTAAGCTATATTGCAAATGTATGATTTGCAGCGACTGTGTGAAGAAAGATTTTTTTCTCTTGGTGGGTGGAAAATTATAATTTTGCTAATGAAAGATTTTTTTCTCTTGGTGGGTGGAAAATTATAATTTTGCTAATGCTGGAGGGCTCATCGTGTTTTCATAGCTAATTCATTTAGTCCACATCATTTAAAACTCTCTGTTCGAATAGGTATCATCATCTTTTTTTCTTTTTCTTCCAAAAATCTGTTTGTTCTTGTTTCTTAACGTTTTGTTTATTTCAACATTAATAGGAAAAGAAGTTCTTTTCTGTGAATTGTGAAAAGAAGCAATGAATTCTAATTGAATTGTAAATATTATTTATTCAGGTACATCAATTCGAGGAAGTAATCTAGTAATATCAAGTTTTTGCTGAGAGTAGTTCAAGGATTGCTACAGAAGAATTTCAAAGGAACTCTGACAAGTAACTTGTTTATCCAATTATTTTATGTTTACATCGACTAGTGCAGTTAATGGAATTATATTGAATGCGTATATATGAGTTTTTGGTTATGTTTTTTTCTCATTTCTGATATTATATTGTTTGGTGAGTAATTGAGTTTTTTGTCAGGGTGTTCTTGTTGTTTATGTAATTTACTCGTATCCAAGGGCTTGATTTGGTCTGACTTTTTGAGGATGCTTTCTGTTGAATCAACCACCAGTTTTCTACCTCTAATTAGTTGTTCTGTGACTGACTTCCTTCTTTTCTACACTTTGCTCACTTTTCTTTACTCTGACCCAATTAGTTATAATTGAAGAACAGTTTTCCACAGTTTTCCAATTAGTTAAGATTCAAAATTTATCATTACACAAGATCTTGAATGATGTCCTTTTACTTGGTGTTGCATGACTTTCCTCTTTCTTACTTGTAAACTTAACCCATGAGTTTTTGGTTATGCTATTGAGTAGTAATATTTATTTTTTCATGCCTGTAAATTTAGTCGAGTTGTGCGAAAGTTGGTTCGGACATCACAATTATCTATTAGAGTGATTTTTCATAAGATATGTTGTTATGTATGTTCTCTGTTCGGGTTCAATAATTTATTTATTTCCTATTACCTTCACTTTTCTTCTTCATGAAATCTTAATAGGTGATATTTAGCATATTCATCAAATTATTCAATGGATAGATCTTGGATTGGAATGCTAAGAAATACACCAGAGTATTTGCTTGGTTTGAATCAGTTTCTACATTTTGCATTTACCAATGAAGCTATAGGAGATAAAATAAAGTGTCCATGTCCTTTATGTGGTTTTAAAAAGTGGCAAACAAGAGATGTGGTGTTTCACCATTTGATGAACAAGGATTTTCCTGATCATTACGTCACTTGGGTTATGCATGGGGAATTAAATATTTTGCCTAATTCCAGAAACATTGAGGTCATTCAAGATGCACCACCTTTTCAAAATTCTATTGAATTATTGATTAATGAAGCATTCGGGGGTTTAAGGTCTGAGGGTATTGATGCAGGTACGTCACAAGTAGCGGAAGAAGAAGAAACTTTGCATGATTTGTCTGATTCAAATAACAAAGATTATATGCACCACATTTTTAATGAGGGGTGTATCTGGTCTAAATCGTGAAGTTGAGGAGGGTATAATTGCCTCATTTCCCTCGAGTTAAATTGAAAAGGACCTCTAGGATTAGTTGTTCTTGCTAGTTGGAGTACTGAAGGTAACATTAAATAATTCTGGAAAGAGGGTTTGTTAAGAAACCAAAGGTCCAATTAGAAGAGCGTTAACCCTGCACCTCGTCCAGGAGATAGAACTAACGGGGAAACATGTTTTGTTTCCTCACCGTTGTCCAAGTCCCCGTTGAGTAACCAAAGTTATACACCGCCTGCAAGGCTGATGTCTTCTTATTTTGGTTCATTGGATTATGCATTCTACAAAGTTTGGACATCTGTACTTGGTTTTTTATCGCAAAGATCATCTAGGCCCTTGGAGAGTTCAAAGTTAAAGAGCCAAATTTGGAGGAGAACACTTCTCTAATTCTTTGTGTGCTTTGTTATTGGAGCTTTTATTGGTATCACTCCATTTGTTTCTCTGAATTTGTCTCCAAATATAATGTCTAAACATCAAGCTTTCTCCGTTGAAGTCGTCCACCCTTATGAAAATGACCACTTATTTGATGATGTGTCTAGAAACATGACATCAACTTTAAACAGTTTAGCTTTCCTGAATAATTCTACTTCAGAGCCTAAGTTAGTATACAGTGAAGTGAAAGATAAAATTGCTGGAAATGCCTCTGTTAACCCTTTAGGAACTGTCCTACTATCTTCTTTCTATAGTGAAAGTGAAATACACTACAACATAATATGGTTTCCCAGAAATAAACATAAATTACATCTTCCCCAAAGCTTGTGCAACTAACAATCTGCATTGATTATGCAGCTTATTTTAACTTCTGAGTTTTGATTGCATACACAACCAATAATGTCCTCTTTCGAATTGGAGATTTTCCAGAAAGGAAAATTTGCAACTGCAAGTGTGAATAACATTTTTTTTATGAGGTACAACATTATACGACATTTTGTAAAGGTTATCCTTGCATTTTGAGAACTAGAAGCAGGTGGTTTTGACTAGATTGCAATAAGTTATACTTTTCCTTATCATAGATTTTATTTTCTTAAGCTCTTAGTTTTCTTTGTCATACTGCAATTTATTTCGTCTTGCAGGTTTGTTAAATTATTTTTTTCTTGGACAAAATTTAACCAGTCTATCCTATATTATCTTATTACATGATGGTGGTTGTGTGTGAGAATTTGTTTTCGTCCATGATAGTGTTTGTTGGTACAAAATGCCTTTGGACGAATTTGCAGTTTTGGTATTTGGTTCACTTCCTCATGCCTCCGACAATTTGACTATGATCCATATCTTTGCGAATAATAATATTCATGGCACTGGGGTGGTTAGGGAATACGATGTGGTTATATGGTATTGATAGGGCTCTATAATCCATTAAATTCATTATTGAAGAGTATCACTATTATCTCTCTTTGCATAAAGCTTATAATGAGGAATCTGGGAATTCTGAAAAAAATTGAACACTCAAATTCTGGGAATTTTACTTTCCACATACAAAGAATAGTATGAGGTTTAGCTTGTTTGATTGAGATGAATAGCTCCCTTTTACCTTAAAGAATCGATGAACAACTAGCAGAAGTGCATGAAGCTGATTTATTAAGAAAACTAAGTTAGTTAATAAGTCTGGAAAACTTAACATATTCATTCCGTATATATAGTTTTATGTTCGACTGAGAATGCTTTGGGTTCTTGCTTCTCACCTTTTTCTTCTTAGTTAAAGACTAAAGCATTCAAAATATTTTGTATGTTTTATTAAAATGGATCAACAGGGTGGGTTTTAAAAATTAAACTAAAATGTGCGACCAATTAGAAAATGACATGTGGCTTTTTACAAGAACCAAAATATTGACTTGAGTTCCATCCATTGACCGTTAGCTTGAGGGCATTTTAATACTTGAAACTGATTGAGTAGTTTAAAACTGTAACGTGGAGTAGTTGTTGATTGATCTATTTACATTTATCATGATGTTTTTAGTTGTACGTAAATATAAATGTTTTACAATAAGGACTGAAAGTTTATCTGATTGATTTTTATATTTTGCATTTTTACGTAGCCAAGTGATGCGGCCAGTGAACCTATTTCGCCCATGGATGCAAGGAGACCACGTGATGATTGTGATCCTAATGACACTCATTGATTTCATTGCAAATTGTCTTGGATGTAGTTGCGTATGTGGTTGGAGTGAATCTTAAAATACTGAAGTTTTTGTGTTTAAATTTGATTTTGAAGATACTACTTAATGTTTAAAAATTGGAGTTGAATATTTAATTTTGAAGTTTAATGTATTTTTGACATGTTTTTCAATTACAATATTTAATTATTCATGTTGTGTTAATGATATATGAATTGAACAAATATTGGATTCTAGGTTATGCCTAAAGAAACAATTAAATTTGAGCTAAAATTAGAATTTATAATCATTAATTGAAATTGATGGGCCCCACTAAATTAAAAAAAAATATTAAAAATAGCGGAGGTTTCAAACTGCCGCAACTTTTAACACTAATTTTTTTTAAAAAAAATGAAAACAAATAGCGGGGGTTTTAAACCGCAGTAACTAGTGAATACATTTTATTATAAAAAAGATTAGCGGGGGGTCGACCGCCGCAAAAGAACCGCCGCAAATTAATTGTGGCGTCATAAAAAAACTGCCGCAAAGTGTTTGTGAGGGCCCGTATTGTGGCGGTTTTAGTAACCCCCGGAAACAAAATGTAAAAATAACCCACGCAATTCAATCCCTTTTTTTGTAGTGGGTCTATTTCACTAGTATAATCTTTAAAGCCCTTATTATCAATAACGTTTTTGCCTTAAATCGTTATTCAAAGTTACAACTTTATAATATATTCAATCATTTTTCATACATGGACAGTTTGACAGAAAATTTACTGAAAGTTACGTATTATTTGGCAGAAAGTTTACTGAAAATTATGTATTATGGATAAAACTTCACCCACAGTATTGAGTTTCTCTTAAACGTTATTAACCATCAACTTTTTCCTTGTTAACTTTTTTTGGAATAAAGTAAAACCATATAATAAATTACTGTGAAGTATGTTTATTCTAATTTTGAAAATTTTCAGAAAAATATATATCATTCTTGTAAACTGATTTAAATAATGACTTGCTTTGGTCAAAATTCATGCTCCTTTTTCTCTAAAATATTTGTTTAGTGATAAAGAATATATTTTATCAAAACAAATGTACGTATTTTTCTTTATTTTAGAAATGTTTGTAATTATTTACCTCCCTCGTTCAGAATTCTTAATACTACATGTAATCTGTGTGCAAACACCTTTGAATGTATAAGAGACTAGTGGAATTTGAAACTATGAAGTCAAACTTATTTGCTTACACAAGTAATTACATACCAAATTTTAGATATTTTCATTAACATTGGACTTTCACAAGCTCAACTTCAGACCCATATATATAAGAAGTTTGCAAGCTTACCAATTTTTCAAAAATTAATCCCGTTGTGGGCGATGCAATTTTATTAAATTTAAATTCGTACGAAATTTGGATTATATTAAATTCAAATATATTGGTCTCAAATAAATATTGCGGACTAATATAATTGGATTAATTATTTAAATCCAAACATGTATGAGTTTAATTAAAGTCCAATTTTTATTGGGCTATCCCATTGATATGGACTACAAAATGGGGAGCCCATTTTACTAAGCCCAAGATATTATCATATTCTAGAGACCCAAATAAGCACCACGTGTCAAATGACGTGGCATGCCAGGTTAAGTGAAGGAGCCAATAGGACCGTGCCACATGTCAAACTGATGCAACAGACCTATGAAATAAAAGCCTATAAAAGACGCCACATCATTTAAATCTGATTGGTCAAAGGAAGTCCATATTCATCATAACTCTTTCTTTCCTATAACTATAAATAGAGGCCTCATAATTCAAAAAAAAGGGACCCCCAGACCCTAGAACTCTAACAAGTATCAAGAGAAAGCTCGTGGATCAAACGCCGCAATTTCTCTAAAAAGCTCAAGCATTCAAATCAAGTTCATCAAGATTTAATATCAAGACCGCAATATTCAAGAACAAGCTCAAAAGCCCTTGAATTCAAGCACAAGTCAAGATCAAATCCCTCAAGTCCACAAACCAAGTTTAAATTCAAAATTAAGCTTTAAGCCCTTGAATTTATATTTGAAAAGGCGAATCAGAGGATTCATAGAGATTGTAACACTCACCTTGAAATCAATAAATTAATTGTTGCAATATTTTTCTTGTCTCAAAAATTTTATTGTCCAACAAATTCTGGCACGCCCAGCGAGACAATCTCTACCTCTCATCTCAACTTTTCCAACTGCAAAGTTCAACAACATTGAAATGGCTTCCAAGAAGGTCAACTCTCAATCAACTGCTTCCAAGGCTGCTGATTCAAAGTTCTCTGCTGAAGTAGAAAACATCCTTGGTGTTACTTTCGGAAGTTTAGGAGTTGTCACAAGGAGCAAGACAGTCTTGCTAGGACAACAAACACATCCAGTGTCGTCCGCACCAACTTCAGTTTTTGGATCGTCAACCCCACAAGGAACAAAGTCCAATGCAAGTGCTTCAGAAGGAGGAAACAGTGTGGCAGAATTGCTTAAGAAGACTCTAGCTCTACTTGAGCATTTCGGTTTCAAATACTCTGGCGCAAAGAGCGATGATCGTTCAAGCAACTCATCATCTCTGGCTACACCACATAAGTTGAGCACGTCAAAGATCAACTTGTGCGATAATCCATGCTACTCTCCAATATCTCCAGTGATTATGCAAGTGATGGTGACTGATGCCTCGTCTATGGAGGAGTAACTTGTGAATCTGACAAAGGAAATTGAGAGCCTGACCAAATATGTACAGAATCAAGACACTCGAATTGATAAGATAGTGGATAAGGTGGAAGGCCTGATAGACGAAGAGTCTAGCCATGTACTTATAAAAGCTCCAGAGGATCACGAAACAGAACATTCTGTGAAGTAAACACCACCGACTAAAGAGGTACGAGTTTCTTTGAGGGGATGATCCCGATTGAGCAATTGAAGGAATTCATTGAAGGGACCCTCAAAGACAAGTATGATGTTGTATCCACGTCTTCCCTTACGTATGCCAATACCTACACTGCGAGGATAGATAGCCTCAAAATGTCTGCCGGCTATCAACCCCCTAAATATTAATAATTTGAGGGCAAAGAGAACCCAAAACAGCATATCACATATTTTGTTGAGACATGTAACAATGCTGAAACTTACGGTGACTATCTTGTCAAACAGTTTGTTCATTCCCTAAAGGGAAATTCCTTTGACTGGTATACGATCCTTGAGCCTAATTCCATCGATAGTTGAGAGAAATTTGAGAACGAGTTTCTAAATCGCTTTTATAGTACAAGGCATACAGTGAGCATGGTAGAGCTCACAAATACTTGACAAAAAAAGGATGAACCAGTCATTGACTTCATCAATCAATGGATAAATGCTAGCCTAAACTGCAAAGATAGGCCTAGCGAAGCTTCTGCAATAGAGATGTGTGTCCAAGGAATACACTGGGAACTTCTCTACATCTTGCAAGGCATTAAGCCTAAATCCTTTGAAGAGCTAGCTACCCATGCTCACGATATAAAGTTGAGCATATCTTCTGCTGGAAAGGGATTAGCGCATATCCATGACCCTCGAAGGGGAAAGGATAAGTAGGAACCCAAAAGATAGGGGAAGTTTGTCCCCAAAAATGACAACAAGGAGTCCATGAATGTTGATGTGTCTCCTGTAAAAGTCACTACAAAGGTAAGCAAGAAGCAAAACGTGAATACGACTTTTGGAGCATGTCCGAATAAAAAAACTTTGAAAGAGATGCAAGAAAAAGAATAACCGTTCCTCGATTCTGATGTTACTGAGATTTTTTATGAACTCCTTGAGCATAAACTTACTGAACTCCCAGAGATGAAGCATCCCAACGTAGCTGGGATGACCAATGACCTTAATTATTGCAAATATCACAGGATTATAAGCCAACCTCTGGAAAAGTGCTTTGTCTTTAAAGATAAAGTCATGCAATTGGCAAAAGAGAAGATCTTTTTTCATGATGAGATGACCAATTCTCATCAAATCTTTATCACATTTGGCTTGCTCGATCCAGTCCAAATATGTGTCGAAGAGCATAATAAAAAAATATTAGAGCCTGACAAGTCTTCAGTTGACGAAGGTGATGATGAAGGTTGGATTCTAGTGACCAGACGCAGACACAAGAAAATGAGTCTACAAAATGAGTCATCCAAGCAGCTGAGAATGGTAAGGAAACCAAGAAAACAGAAGTTGATTGAATTCTCAAAGAAGACGAGGGTGATGGAGCTTCACCCCCCAAAATCTCTACGTCCGGTGACTTTAGAGGAATTCTTACCGAGTTAGTTTCGTATAAAGACTGCCCAATTCAACCTTGAGACGTCTTGTTTTAATACCACCAAAGAGGGGACAAAGAGTGAGAATCTACCCATGAAAGTTCCTTCACCTTCCGAAAAGCTTACTGAAACTCTTGGCGAAGAGGCACATGTGTGTGATACAAAAATCACATTCACAAATAACGATTTTCTGCTTAGTGAGGTGCTACATAACCGTCCCTTATATATGGTAGGTCAAATTTTAGAAAAGAAGATCAATAGAATCTTGATAGATGAAGGATCTGGAGTTAATATCCTGCCTATCCATACGATGAAGGAGCTTGGCATCGCTATTAGTGAATTGGATGAAAGCCGTATAATGATCCAAGGCTTCAACCAAGGGGGCCAAAGGGCCATGGGATGTATCAAGTTGGGAATTAGTATGGATGATTTTCAATCAAACCCATTGATGCATGTAATCGATGCCAAAACTTCATACAATATATTGCTTGGTAGGTCTTGGGTGCACGGGAATAAAATTATCTCGTCCTTTTACTATCCATGCTTGAAGTACCTCAAAAATGAAGTGGAAAGAATGATATTCGCCGATGACAAGCCATTCCCGGAAGCTGAGTCGCATTTTGCCAATGCAAAATTCTACTTAAAGAATCATATTGTAGATGAGAAAAGGATTGAAGATGTCACCAAGACTAAGTGTGACGATCTTTCATCTAAGAAGGTCACGATGACTATCAAAAAATTTGCCAACAGGAAACCCTTCTTCACTTCGAATAAAGAAAGCATTGGTCCAACGAAAAAGAAGACAACTTCTATTTTTTGCTACGTGCCAAAGGTAAAGAAAGAGGAAGATCACTCACCTGATACCCAAGAAAATGTGCTAAAGGGGCTAACTTTACCTATCAGGAAGATTGACGCAATAAATCTATCCTCAAGGCCACTTGGGGAATCTGTGGCTCAAAATCCGCCACCAAATATGGCACTCTCTACGAAGCGTACAAAAGAGGGCTTTAATCTAAATGCATACAAGCTATTTGTAAAGGCTGGATACAATCCTAATGAGCCATCAAGGTTGGGAAAACTTCCATCTGAGGGTAACACTAGGAAAGCACGTGAAGGACTAGGATACGCGCAGCCATCTCCAATTCGCATCTCCATAAGAAGGGCAGTCAGTAATTACATCACCGTGGAAGAAGAATTCACTGCCGCTAATAAAAGACCCTCTATATTTGATCGACTTAGAGAATCAAACGCAAGAACTTCAGTGTTCGAAAGGTTGGGTCCTATAAATAAGAAGAAAAACAACAAGCGTCAAAGAAGTAGTCAAAGCACGATGCTGCGCTCTTCATTTAAAATCCATAAGGATTTCCAAAGTTTGATTCCTTCTAGAATAAAGCGATCGACAGAACTGGTAGTCTCATGCAACGAGGTGTTAAAAGCAAAGACGCATACTGTGGTTTATACCAAGCAACGTGAAGAAGATGAAGAGAGTGTTGGCTTCTCATATCATATTACAACCCAGAACGAGAAAGATGTCTCGTCTCAAATAAAGGTCAATGAAGAGATAGAAGATGCCTTTTGGTGTTATCATATATCCGTTAATGACGATGATCCTCTAGAGGAGAAAGATGCTGGAGATGCTCCATCACAACTTGGAAGAAGAAGTAAAGGCCATAATAGATTCCTTGAAAGAAGTTAATCTTAGAATCGATGAAGAACCAAGACCAACTTACCTGAGTACGTTGTTAGAAGTAGAGGAGGAAATCGCTTATATGGACATACTCAAAGAATATATGGATGTCTTCGCCTGGAGCTATAAGGAAATACCTGGCTTAGATCCAAAAGTAGCGGTCCATCAGTTGGCAGTCAAGAATGGTGC